>NW_027052199.1:0-29931 GCF_036321145.2 Pelmatolapia mariae | reverse complement strand
TTTATCTTTTAATGGCACCCCCCTGTCTGTTTTGACATCCCGTCCTTGTGTTCACTCTATTTATGTTTATGGCACCCCCTTCCTTCCTTTAAATCCTTTCCTGTTGTTTCGTGTACGTTATTCTCTTTGTCTTGTCTCACTCTTTTTCTGTTTGTTTTTCTTTCTTGTACGTGACTTTTTGTCTTTTTTTGTTCGTTTTGTGTTAGGGACCCCCCCATGGTTAGGGTTAGGGTTAAATAGAGGGCAGGGGCACCCCCAACCCCACGAGGCACTGGCCGGTAAGGGTTTTGAGTCAGAGCAGGCCACCAGCAAG
Organism: Pelmatolapia mariae; assembly: GCF_036321145.2. Taxonomy (NCBI): domain Eukaryota; kingdom Metazoa; phylum Chordata; class Actinopteri; order Cichliformes; family Cichlidae; genus Pelmatolapia; species Pelmatolapia mariae. The sequence goes on along the minus strand of NW_027052199.1, from coordinate 29,618 downwards.
CTGGCAGCCTGAGGTGCACGGGCCATCGATGGGGCCGGGTGGTGGTGTCCCTGCCCTGATTCAAAAAATTGCCCATATCTAGGGTAGTAGTGCACTTTCGCATCACTGGGCCGTTCGCGACGTTTCGGCATGTTTTTGCCTTCTTCAGGCCGACCCAGTGTGTCTTGTCTCTGTCTTTCTGTTTTCTGTTTGCCTCTCCTGGCTTTTTATACTTTTGTTAGCTCCTCCTACTTGTGCTTTTAGTTGAAAAAATTCTTTCTTAGTTTTTGTGAAACATTATTTTGCTTTTACTTGGTTTTCTTTGACTTTTGTCTTTGTCTTACTGTTTTTCTCTTTGTTTTTCACTTGTTTTTCTCTATTTCTTTTCTTTCATCTCTTTGTTTTTCTCACTGTTTTTCTCTTTATCTTTCACTTGTTTTTCTCTTTGTTTTCTTTCATCTCTTTGTTTTTCTTTATCTTTTAATGGCACCCCCTGTCTGTTTTGACATCCCGTCCTTGTGTTCACTCTATTTATGTTTATGGCACCCCCTTCCTTCCTTTAAATCCTTTCCTGTTGTTTCGTGTACGTTATTCTCTTTGTCTTGTCTCACTCTTTTTCTGTTTGTTTTTCTTTCTTGTACGTGACTTTTTGTCTTTTTTTGTTCGTTTTGTGTTAGGGACCCCCCCATGGTTAGGGTTAGGGTTAAATAGAGGGCAGGGGCACCCCCAACCCCACGAGGCACTGGCCGGTAAGGGTTTTGAGTCAGAGCAGGCCACCAGCAAGCTGGCAGCCTGAGGTGCACGGGCCATCGATGGGGCCGGGTGGTGGTGTCCCTGCCCTGATTCAAAAAATTGCCCATATCTAGGGTAGTAGTGCACTTTCGCATCACTGGGCCGTTCGCGACGTTTCGGCATGTTTTTGCCTTCTTCAGGCCGACCCAGTGTGTCTTGTCTCTGTCTTTCTGTTTTCTGTTTGCCTCTCCTGGCTTTTTATACTTTTGTTAGCTCCTCCTACTTGTGCTTTTAGTTGAAAAAATTCTTTCTTAGTTTTTGTGAAACATTATTTTGCTTTTACTTGGTTTTCTTTGACTTTTGTCTTTGTCTTACTGTTTTTCTCTTTGTTTTTCACTTGTTTTTCTCTATTTCTTTTCTTTCATCTCTTTGTTTTTCTCACTGTTTTTCTCTTTATCTTTCACTTGTTTTTCTCTTTGTTTTCTTTCATCTCTTTGTTTTTCTTTATCTTTTAATGGCACCCCCTGTCTGTTTTGACATCCCGTCCTTGTGTTCACTCTATTTATGTTTATGGCACCCCCTTCCTTCCTTTAAATCCTTTCCTGTTGTTTCGTGTACGTTATTCTCTTTGTCTTGTCTCACTCTTTTTCTGTTTGTTTTTCTTTCTTGTACGTGACTTTTTGTCTTTTTTTGTTCGTTTTGTGTTAGGGACCCCCCCATGGTTAGGGTTAGGGTTAAATAGAGGGCAGGGGCACCCCCAACCCCACGAGGCACTGGCCGGTAAGGGTTTTGAGTCAGAGCAGGCCACCAGCAAGCTGGCAGCCTGAGGTGCACGGGCCATCGATGGGGCCGGGTGGTGGTGTCCCTGCCCTGATTCAAAAAATTGCCCATATCTAGGGTAGTAGTGCACTTTCGCATCACTGGGCCGTTCGCGACGTTTCGGCATGTTTTTGCCTTCTTCAGGCCGACCCAGTGTGTCTTGTCTCTGTCTTTCTGTTTTCTGTTTGCCTCTCCTGGCTTTTTATACTTTTGTTAGCTCCTCCTACTTGTGCTTTTAGTTGAAAAAATTCTTTCTTAGTTTTTGTGAAACATTATTTTGCTTTTACTTGGTTTTCTTTGACTTTTGTCTTTGTCTTACTGTTTTTCTCTTTGTTTTTCACTTGTTTTTCTCTATTTCTTTTCTTTCATCTCTTTGTTTTTCTCACTGTTTTTCTCTTTATCTTTCACTTGTTTTTCTCTTTGTTTTCTTTCATCTCTTTGTTTTTCTTTATCTTTTAATGGCACCCCCTGTCTGTTTTGACATCCCGTCCTTGTGTTCACTCTATTTATGTTTATGGCACCCCCTTCCTTCCTTTAAATCCTTTCCTGTTGTTTCGTGTACGTTATTCTCTTTGTCTTGTCTCACTCTTTTTCTGTTTGTTTTTCTTTCTTGTACGTGACTTTTTGTCTTTTTTTGTTCGTTTTGTGTTAGGGACCCCCCCATGGTTAGGGTTAGGGTTAAATAGAGGGCAGGGGCACCCCCAACCCCACGAGGCACTGGCCGGTAAGGGTTTTGAGTCAGAGCAGGCCACCAGCAAGCTGGCAGCCTGAGGTGCACGGGCCATCGATGGGGCCGGGTGGTGGTGTCCCTGCCCTGATTCAAAAAATTGCCCATATCTAGGGTAGTAGTGCACTTTCGCATCACTGGGCCGTTCGCGACGTTTCGGCATGTTTTTGCCTTCTTCAGGCCGACCCAGTGTGTCTTGTCTCTGTCTTTCTGTTTTCTGTTTGCCTCTCCTGGCTTTTTATACTTTTGTTAGCTCCTCCTACTTGTGCTTTTAGTTGAAAAAATTCTTTCTTAGTTTTTGTGAAACATTATTTTGCTTTTACTTGGTTTTCTTTGACTTTTGTCTTTGTCTTACTGTTTTTCTCTTTGTTTTTCACTTGTTTTTCTCTATTTCTTTTCTTTCATCTCTTTGTTTTTCTCACTGTTTTTCTCTTTATCTTTCACTTGTTTTTCTCTTTGTTTTCTTTCATCTCTTTGTTTTTCTTTATCTTTTAATGGCACCCCCTGTCTGTTTTGACATCCCGTCCTTGTGTTCACTCTATTTATGTTTATGGCACCCCCTTCCTTCCTTTAAATCCTTTCCTGTTGTTTCGTGTACGTTATTCTCTTTGTCTTGTCTCACTCTTTTTCTGTTTGTTTTTCTTTCTTGTACGTGACTTTTTGTCTTTTTTTGTTCGTTTTGTGTTAGGGACCCCCCCATGGTTAGGGTTAGGGTTAAATAGAGGGCAGGGGCACCCCCAACCCCACGAGGCACTGGCCGGTAAGGGTTTTGAGTCAGAGCAGGCCACCAGCAAGCTGGCAGCCTGAGGTGCACGGGCCATCGATGGGGCCGGGTGGTGGTGTCCCTGCCCTGATTCAAAAAATTGCCCATATCTAGGGTAGTAGTGCACTTTCGCATCACTGGGCCGTTCGCGACGTTTCGGCATGTTTTTGCCTTCTTCAGGCCGACCCAGTGTGTCTTGTCTCTGTCTTTCTGTTTTCTGTTTGCCTCTCCTGGCTTTTTATACTTTTGTTAGCTCCTCCTACTTGTGCTTTTAGTTGAAAAAATTCTTTCTTAGTTTTTGTGAAACATTATTTTGCTTTTACTTGGTTTTCTTTGACTTTTGTCTTTGTCTTACTGTTTTTCTCTTTGTTTTTCACTTGTTTTTCTCTATTTCTTTTCTTTCATCTCTTTGTTTTTCTCACTGTTTTTCTCTTTATCTTTCACTTGTTTTTCTCTTTGTTTTCTTTCATCTCTTTGTTTTTCTTTATCTTTTAATGGCACCCCCTGTCTGTTTTGACATCCCGTCCTTGTGTTCACTCTATTTATGTTTATGGCACCCCCTTCCTTCCTTTAAATCCTTTCCTGTTGTTTCGTGTACGTTATTCTCTTTGTCTTGTCTCACTCTTTTTCTGTTTGTTTTTCTTTCTTGTACGTGACTTTTTGTCTTTTTTTGTTCGTTTTGTGTTAGGGACCCCCCCATGGTTAGGGTTAGGGTTAAATAGAGGGCAGGGGCACCCCCAACCCCACGAGGCACTGGCCGGTAAGGGTTTTGAGTCAGAGCAGGCCACCAGCAAGCTGGCAGCCTGAGGTGCACGGGCCATCGATGGGGCCGGGTGGTGGTGTCCCTGCCCTGATTCAAAAAATTGCCCATATCTAGGGTAGTAGTGCACTTTCGCATCACTGGGCCGTTCGCGACGTTTCGGCATGTTTTTGCCTTCTTCAGGCCGACCCAGTGTGTCTTGTCTCTGTCTTTCTGTTTTCTGTTTGCCTCTCCTGGCTTTTTATACTTTTGTTAGCTCCTCCTACTTGTGCTTTTAGTTGAAAAAATTCTTTCTTAGTTTTTGTGAAACATTATTTTGCTTTTACTTGGTTTTCTTTGACTTTTGTCTTTGTCTTACTGTTTTTCTCTTTGTTTTTCACTTGTTTTTCTCTATTTCTTTTCTTTCATCTCTTTGTTTTTCTCACTGTTTTTCTCTTTATCTTTCACTTGTTTTTCTCTTTGTTTTCTTTCATCTCTTTGTTTTTCTTTATCTTTTAATGGCACCCCCTGTCTGTTTTGACATCCCGTCCTTGTGTTCACTCTATTTATGTTTATGGCACCCCCTTCCTTCCTTTAAATCCTTTCCTGTTGTTTCGTGTACGTTATTCTCTTTGTCTTGTCTCACTCTTTTTCTGTTTGTTTTTCTTTCTTGTACGTGACTTTTTGTCTTTTTTTGTTCGTTTTGTGTTAGGGACCCCCCCATGGTTAGGGTTAGGGTTAAATAGAGGGCAGGGGCACCCCCAACCCCACGAGGCACTGGCCGGTAAGGGTTTTGAGTCAGAGCAGGCCACCAGCAAGCTGGCAGCCTGAGGTGCACGGGCCATCGATGGGGCCGGGTGGTGGTGTCCCTGCCCTGATTCAAAAAATTGCCCATATCTAGGGTAGTAGTGCACTTTCGCATCACTGGGCCGTTCGCGACGTTTCGGCATGTTTTTGCCTTCTTCAGGCCGACCCAGTGTGTCTTGTCTCTGTCTTTCTGTTTTCTGTTTGCCTCTCCTGGCTTTTTATACTTTTGTTAGCTCCTCCTACTTGTGCTTTTAGTTGAAAAAATTCTTTCTTAGTTTTTGTGAAACATTATTTTGCTTTTACTTGGTTTTCTTTGACTTTTGTCTTTGTCTTACTGTTTTTCTCTTTGTTTTTCACTTGTTTTTCTCTATTTCTTTTCTTTCATCTCTTTGTTTTTCTCACTGTTTTTCTCTTTATCTTTCACTTGTTTTTCTCTTTGTTTTCTTTCATCTCTTTGTTTTTCTTTATCTTTTAATGGCACCCCCTGTCTGTTTTGACATCCCGTCCTTGTGTTCACTCTATTTATGTTTATGGCACCCCCTTCCTTCCTTTAAATCCTTTCCTGTTGTTTCGTGTACGTTATTCTCTTTGTCTTGTCTCACTCTTTTTCTGTTTGTTTTTCTTTCTTGTACGTGACTTTTTGTCTTTTTTTGTTCGTTTTGTGTTAGGGACCCCCCCATGGTTAGGGTTAGGGTTAAATAGAGGGCAGGGGCACCCCCAACCCCACGAGGCACTGGCCGGTAAGGGTTTTGAGTCAGAGCAGGCCACCAGCAAGCTGGCAGCCTGAGGTGCACGGGCCATCGATGGGGCCGGGTGGTGGTGTCCCTGCCCTGATTCAAAAAATTGCCCATATCTAGGGTAGTAGTGCACTTTCGCATCACTGGGCCGTTCGCGACGTTTCGGCATGTTTTTGCCTTCTTCAGGCCGACCCAGTGTGTCTTGTCTCTGTCTTTCTGTTTTCTGTTTGCCTCTCCTGGCTTTTTATACTTTTGTTAGCTCCTCCTACTTGTGCTTTTAGTTGAAAAAATTCTTTCTTAGTTTTTGTGAAACATTATTTTGCTTTTACTTGGTTTTCTTTGACTTTTGTCTTTGTCTTACTGTTTTTCTCTTTGTTTTTCACTTGTTTTTCTCTATTTCTTTTCTTTCATCTCTTTGTTTTTCTCACTGTTTTTCTCTTTATCTTTCACTTGTTTTTCTCTTTGTTTTCTTTCATCTCTTTGTTTTTCTTTATCTTTTAATGGCACCCCCTGTCTGTTTTGACATCCCGTCCTTGTGTTCACTCTATTTATGTTTATGGCACCCCCTTCCTTCCTTTAAATCCTTTCCTGTTGTTTCGTGTACGTTATTCTCTTTGTCTTGTCTCACTCTTTTTCTGTTTGTTTTTCTTTCTTGTACGTGACTTTTTGTCTTTTTTTGTTCGTTTTGTGTTAGGGACCCCCCCATGGTTAGGGTTAGGGTTAAATAGAGGGCAGGGGCACCCCCAACCCCACGAGGCACTGGCCGGTAAGGGTTTTGAGTCAGAGCAGGCCACCAGCAAGCTGGCAGCCTGAGGTGCACGGGCCATCGATGGGGCCGGGTGGTGGTGTCCCTGCCCTGATTCAAAAAATTGCCCATATCTAGGGTAGTAGTGCACTTTCGCATCACTGGGCCGTTCGCGACGTTTCGGCATGTTTTTGCCTTCTTCAGGCCGACCCAGTGTGTCTTGTCTCTGTCTTTCTGTTTTCTGTTTGCCTCTCCTGGCTTTTTATACTTTTGTTAGCTCCTCCTACTTGTGCTTTTAGTTGAAAAAATTCTTTCTTAGTTTTTGTGAAACATTATTTTGCTTTTACTTGGTTTTCTTTGACTTTTGTCTTTGTCTTACTGTTTTTCTCTTTGTTTTTCACTTGTTTTTCTCTATTTCTTTTCTTTCATCTCTTTGTTTTTCTCACTGTTTTTCTCTTTATCTTTCACTTGTTTTTCTCTTTGTTTTCTTTCATCTCTTTGTTTTTCTTTATCTTTTAATGGCACCCCCTGTCTGTTTTGACATCCCGTCCTTGTGTTCACTCTATTTATGTTTATGGCACCCCCTTCCTTCCTTTAAATCCTTTCCTGTTGTTTCGTGTACGTTATTCTCTTTGTCTTGTCTCACTCTTTTTCTGTTTGTTTTTCTTTCTTGTACGTGACTTTTTGTCTTTTTTTGTTCGTTTTGTGTTAGGGACCCCCCCATGGTTAGGGTTAGGGTTAAATAGAGGGCAGGGGCACCCCCAACCCCACGAGGCACTGGCCGGTAAGGGTTTTGAGTCAGAGCAGGCCACCAGCAAGCTGGCAGCCTGAGGTGCACGGGCCATCGATGGGGCCGGGTGGTGGTGTCCCTGCCCTGATTCAAAAAATTGCCCATATCTAGGGTAGTAGTGCACTTTCGCATCACTGGGCCGTTCGCGACGTTTCGGCATGTTTTTGCCTTCTTCAGGCCGACCCAGTGTGTCTTGTCTCTGTCTTTCTGTTTTCTGTTTGCCTCTCCTGGCTTTTTATACTTTTGTTAGCTCCTCCTACTTGTGCTTTTAGTTGAAAAAATTCTTTCTTAGTTTTTGTGAAACATTATTTTGCTTTTACTTGGTTTTCTTTGACTTTTGTCTTTGTCTTACTGTTTTTCTCTTTGTTTTTCACTTGTTTTTCTCTATTTCTTTTCTTTCATCTCTTTGTTTTTCTCACTGTTTTTCTCTTTATCTTTCACTTGTTTTTCTCTTTGTTTTCTTTCATCTCTTTGTTTTTCTTTATCTTTTAATGGCACCCCCTGTCTGTTTTGACATCCCGTCCTTGTGTTCACTCTATTTATGTTTATGGCACCCCCTTCCTTCCTTTAAATCCTTTCCTGTTGTTTCGTGTACGTTATTCTCTTTGTCTTGTCTCACTCTTTTTCTGTTTGTTTTTCTTTCTTGTACGTGACTTTTTGTCTTTTTTTGTTCGTTTTGTGTTAGGGACCCCCCCATGGTTAGGGTTAGGGTTAAATAGAGGGCAGGGGCACCCCCAACCCCACGAGGCACTGGCCGGTAAGGGTTTTGAGTCAGAGCAGGCCACCAGCAAGCTGGCAGCCTGAGGTGCACGGGCCATCGATGGGGCCGGGTGGTGGTGTCCCTGCCCTGATTCAAAAAATTGCCCATATCTAGGGTAGTAGTGCACTTTCGCATCACTGGGCCGTTCGCGACGTTTCGGCATGTTTTTGCCTTCTTCAGGCCGACCCAGTGTGTCTTGTCTCTGTCTTTCTGTTTTCTGTTTGCCTCTCCTGGCTTTTTATACTTTTGTTAGCTCCTCCTACTTGTGCTTTTAGTTGAAAAAATTCTTTCTTAGTTTTTGTGAAACATTATTTTGCTTTTACTTGGTTTTCTTTGACTTTTGTCTTTGTCTTACTGTTTTTCTCTTTGTTTTTCACTTGTTTTTCTCTATTTCTTTTCTTTCATCTCTTTGTTTTTCTCACTGTTTTTCTCTTTATCTTTCACTTGTTTTTCTCTTTGTTTTCTTTCATCTCTTTGTTTTTCTTTATCTTTTAATGGCACCCCCTGTCTGTTTTGACATCCCGTCCTTGTGTTCACTCTATTTATGTTTATGGCACCCCCTTCCTTCCTTTAAATCCTTTCCTGTTGTTTCGTGTACGTTATTCTCTTTGTCTTGTCTCACTCTTTTTCTGTTTGTTTTTCTTTCTTGTACGTGACTTTTTGTCTTTTTTTGTTCGTTTTGTGTTAGGGACCCCCCCATGGTTAGGGTTAGGGTTAAATAGAGGGCAGGGGCACCCCCAACCCCACGAGGCACTGGCCGGTAAGGGTTTTGAGTCAGAGCAGGCCACCAGCAAGCTGGCAGCCTGAGGTGCACGGGCCATCGATGGGGCCGGGTGGTGGTGTCCCTGCCCTGATTCAAAAAATTGCCCATATCTAGGGTAGTAGTGCACTTTCGCATCACTGGGCCGTTCGCGACGTTTCGGCATGTTTTTGCCTTCTTCAGGCCGACCCAGTGTGTCTTGTCTCTGTCTTTCTGTTTTCTGTTTGCCTCTCCTGGCTTTTTATACTTTTGTTAGCTCCTCCTACTTGTGCTTTTAGTTGAAAAAATTCTTTCTTAGTTTTTGTGAAACATTATTTTGCTTTTACTTGGTTTTCTTTGACTTTTGTCTTTGTCTTACTGTTTTTCTCTTTGTTTTTCACTTGTTTTTCTCTATTTCTTTTCTTTCATCTCTTTGTTTTTCTCACTGTTTTTCTCTTTATCTTTCACTTGTTTTTCTCTTTGTTTTCTTTCATCTCTTTGTTTTTCTTTATCTTTTAATGGCACCCCCTGTCTGTTTTGACATCCCGTCCTTGTGTTCACTCTATTTATGTTTATGGCACCCCCTTCCTTCCTTTAAATCCTTTCCTGTTGTTTCGTGTACGTTATTCTCTTTGTCTTGTCTCACTCTTTTTCTGTTTGTTTTTCTTTCTTGTACGTGACTTTTTGTCTTTTTTTGTTCGTTTTGTGTTAGGGACCCCCCCATGGTTAGGGTTAGGGTTAAATAGAGGGCAGGGGCACCCCCAACCCCACGAGGCACTGGCCGGTAAGGGTTTTGAGTCAGAGCAGGCCACCAGCAAGCTGGCAGCCTGAGGTGCACGGGCCATCGATGGGGCCGGGTGGTGGTGTCCCTGCCCTGATTCAAAAAATTGCCCATATCTAGGGTAGTAGTGCACTTTCGCATCACTGGGCCGTTCGCGACGTTTCGGCATGTTTTTGCCTTCTTCAGGCCGACCCAGTGTGTCTTGTCTCTGTCTTTCTGTTTTCTGTTTGCCTCTCCTGGCTTTTTATACTTTTGTTAGCTCCTCCTACTTGTGCTTTTAGTTGAAAAAATTCTTTCTTAGTTTTTGTGAAACATTATTTTGCTTTTACTTGGTTTTCTTTGACTTTTGTCTTTGTCTTACTGTTTTTCTCTTTGTTTTTCACTTGTTTTTCTCTATTTCTTTTCTTTCATCTCTTTGTTTTTCTCACTGTTTTTCTCTTTATCTTTCACTTGTTTTTCTCTTTGTTTTCTTTCATCTCTTTGTTTTTCTTTATCTTTTAATGGCACCCCCTGTCTGTTTTGACATCCCGTCCTTGTGTTCACTCTATTTATGTTTATGGCACCCCCTTCCTTCCTTTAAATCCTTTCCTGTTGTTTCGTGTACGTTATTCTCTTTGTCTTGTCTCACTCTTTTTCTGTTTGTTTTTCTTTCTTGTACGTGACTTTTTGTCTTTTTTTGTTCGTTTTGTGTTAGGGACCCCCCCATGGTTAGGGTTAGGGTTAAATAGAGGGCAGGGGCACCCCCAACCCCACGAGGCACTGGCCGGTAAGGGTTTTGAGTCAGAGCAGGCCACCAGCAAGCTGGCAGCCTGAGGTGCACGGGCCATCGATGGGGCCGGGTGGTGGTGTCCCTGCCCTGATTCAAAAAATTGCCCATATCTAGGGTAGTAGTGCACTTTCGCATCACTGGGCCGTTCGCGACGTTTCGGCATGTTTTTGCCTTCTTCAGGCCGACCCAGTGTGTCTTGTCTCTGTCTTTCTGTTTTCTGTTTGCCTCTCCTGGCTTTTTATACTTTTGTTAGCTCCTCCTACTTGTGCTTTTAGTTGAAAAAATTCTTTCTTAGTTTTTGTGAAACATTATTTTGCTTTTACTTGGTTTTCTTTGACTTTTGTCTTTGTCTTACTGTTTTTCTCTTTGTTTTTCACTTGTTTTTCTCTATTTCTTTTCTTTCATCTCTTTGTTTTTCTCACTGTTTTTCTCTTTATCTTTCACTTGTTTTTCTCTTTGTTTTCTTTCATCTCTTTGTTTTTCTTTATCTTTTAATGGCACCCCCTGTCTGTTTTGACATCCCGTCCTTGTGTTCACTCTATTTATGTTTATGGCACCCCCTTCCTTCCTTTAAATCCTTTCCTGTTGTTTCGTGTACGTTATTCTCTTTGTCTTGTCTCACTCTTTTTCTGTTTGTTTTTCTTTCTTGTACGTGACTTTTTGTCTTTTTTTGTTCGTTTTGTGTTAGGGACCCCCCCATGGTTAGGGTTAGGGTTAAATAGAGGGCAGGGGCACCCCCAACCCCACGAGGCACTGGCCGGTAAGGGTTTTGAGTCAGAGCAGGCCACCAGCAAGCTGGCAGCCTGAGGTGCACGGGCCATCGATGGGGCCGGGTGGTGGTGTCCCTGCCCTGATTCAAAAAATTGCCCATATCTAGGGTAGTAGTGCACTTTCGCATCACTGGGCCGTTCGCGACGTTTCGGCATGTTTTTGCCTTCTTCAGGCCGACCCAGTGTGTCTTGTCTCTGTCTTTCTGTTTTCTGTTTGCCTCTCCTGGCTTTTTATACTTTTGTTAGCTCCTCCTACTTGTGCTTTTAGTTGAAAAAATTCTTTCTTAGTTTTTGTGAAACATTATTTTGCTTTTACTTGGTTTTCTTTGACTTTTGTCTTTGTCTTACTGTTTTTCTCTTTGTTTTTCACTTGTTTTTCTCTATTTCTTTTCTTTCATCTCTTTGTTTTTCTCACTGTTTTTCTCTTTATCTTTCACTTGTTTTTCTCTTTGTTTTCTTTCATCTCTTTGTTTTTCTTTATCTTTTAATGGCACCCCCTGTCTGTTTTGACATCCCGTCCTTGTGTTCACTCTATTTATGTTTATGGCACCCCCTTCCTTCCTTTAAATCCTTTCCTGTTGTTTCGTGTACGTTATTCTCTTTGTCTTGTCTCACTCTTTTTCTGTTTGTTTTTCTTTCTTGTACGTGACTTTTTGTCTTTTTTTGTTCGTTTTGTGTTAGGGACCCCCCCATGGTTAGGGTTAGGGTTAAATAGAGGGCAGGGGCACCCCCAACCCCACGAGGCACTGGCCGGTAAGGGTTTTGAGTCAGAGCAGGCCACCAGCAAGCTGGCAGCCTGAGGTGCACGGGCCATCGATGGGGCCGGGTGGTGGTGTCCCTGCCCTGATTCAAAAAATTGCCCATATCTAGGGTAGTAGTGCACTTTCGCATCACTGGGCCGTTCGCGACGTTTCGGCATGTTTTTGCCTTCTTCAGGCCGACCCAGTGTGTCTTGTCTCTGTCTTTCTGTTTTCTGTTTGCCTCTCCTGGCTTTTTATACTTTTGTTAGCTCCTCCTACTTGTGCTTTTAGTTGAAAAAATTCTTTCTTAGTTTTTGTGAAACATTATTTTGCTTTTACTTGGTTTTCTTTGACTTTTGTCTTTGTCTTACTGTTTTTCTCTTTGTTTTTCACTTGTTTTTCTCTATTTCTTTTCTTTCATCTCTTTGTTTTTCTCACTGTTTTTCTCTTTATCTTTCACTTGTTTTTCTCTTTGTTTTCTTTCATCTCTTTGTTTTTCTTTATCTTTTAATGGCACCCCCTGTCTGTTTTGACATCCCGTCCTTGTGTTCACTCTATTTATGTTTATGGCACCCCCTTCCTTCCTTTAAATCCTTTCCTGTTGTTTCGTGTACGTTATTCTCTTTGTCTTGTCTCACTCTTTTTCTGTTTGTTTTTCTTTCTTGTACGTGACTTTTTGTCTTTTTTTGTTCGTTTTGTGTTAGGGACCCCCCCATGGTTAGGGTTAGGGTTAAATAGAGGGCAGGGGCACCCCCAACCCCACGAGGCACTGGCCGGTAAGGGTTTTGAGTCAGAGCAGGCCACCAGCAAGCTGGCAGCCTGAGGTGCACGGGCCATCGATGGGGCCGGGTGGTGGTGTCCCTGCCCTGATTCAAAAAATTGCCCATATCTAGGGTAGTAGTGCACTTTCGCATCACTGGGCCGTTCGCGACGTTTCGGCATGTTTTTGCCTTCTTCAGGCCGACCCAGTGTGTCTTGTCTCTGTCTTTCTGTTTTCTGTTTGCCTCTCCTGGCTTTTTATACTTTTGTTAGCTCCTCCTACTTGTGCTTTTAGTTGAAAAAATTCTTTCTTAGTTTTTGTGAAACATTATTTTGCTTTTACTTGGTTTTCTTTGACTTTTGTCTTTGTCTTACTGTTTTTCTCTTTGTTTTTCACTTGTTTTTCTCTATTTCTTTTCTTTCATCTCTTTGTTTTTCTCACTGTTTTTCTCTTTATCTTTCACTTGTTTTTCTCTTTGTTTTCTTTCATCTCTTTGTTTTTCTTTATCTTTTAATGGCACCCCCTGTCTGTTTTGACATCCCGTCCTTGTGTTCACTCTATTTATGTTTATGGCACCCCCTTCCTTCCTTTAAATCCTTTCCTGTTGTTTCGTGTACGTTATTCTCTTTGTCTTGTCTCACTCTTTTTCTGTTTGTTTTTCTTTCTTGTACGTGACTTTTTGTCTTTTTTTGTTCGTTTTGTGTTAGGGACCCCCCCATGGTTAGGGTTAGGGTTAAATAGAGGGCAGGGGCACCCCCAACCCCACGAGGCACTGGCCGGTAAGGGTTTTGAGTCAGAGCAGGCCACCAGCAAGCTGGCAGCCTGAGGTGCACGGGCCATCGATGGGGCCGGGTGGTGGTGTCCCTGCCCTGATTCAAAAAATTGCCCATATCTAGGGTAGTAGTGCACTTTCGCATCACTGGGCCGTTCGCGACGTTTCGGCATGTTTTTGCCTTCTTCAGGCCGACCCAGTGTGTCTTGTCTCTGTCTTTCTGTTTTCTGTTTGCCTCTCCTGGCTTTTTATACTTTTGTTAGCTCCTCCTACTTGTGCTTTTAGTTGAAAAAATTCTTTCTTAGTTTTTGTGAAACATTATTTTGCTTTTACTTGGTTTTCTTTGACTTTTGTCTTTGTCTTACTGTTTTTCTCTTTGTTTTTCACTTGTTTTTCTCTATTTCTTTTCTTTCATCTCTTTGTTTTTCTCACTGTTTTTCTCTTTATCTTTCACTTGTTTTTCTCTTTGTTTTCTTTCATCTCTTTGTTTTTCTTTATCTTTTAATGGCACCCCCTGTCTGTTTTGACATCCCGTCCTTGTGTTCACTCTATTTATGTTTATGGCACCCCCTTCCTTCCTTTAAATCCTTTCCTGTTGTTTCGTGTACGTTATTCTCTTTGTCTTGTCTCACTCTTTTTCTGTTTGTTTTTCTTTCTTGTACGTGACTTTTTGTCTTTTTTTGTTCGTTTTGTGTTAGGGACCCCCCCATGGTTAGGGTTAGGGTTAAATAGAGGGCAGGGGCACCCCCAACCCCACGAGGCACTGGCCGGTAAGGGTTTTGAGTCAGAGCAGGCCACCAGCAAGCTGGCAGCCTGAGGTGCACGGGCCATCGATGGGGCCGGGTGGTGGTGTCCCTGCCCTGATTCAAAAAATTGCCCATATCTAGGGTAGTAGTGCACTTTCGCATCACTGGGCCGTTCGCGACGTTTCGGCATGTTTTTGCCTTCTTCAGGCCGACCCAGTGTGTCTTGTCTCTGTCTTTCTGTTTTCTGTTTGCCTCTCCTGGCTTTTTATACTTTTGTTAGCTCCTCCTACTTGTGCTTTTAGTTGAAAAAATTCTTTCTTAGTTTTTGTGAAACATTATTTTGCTTTTACTTGGTTTTCTTTGACTTTTGTCTTTGTCTTACTGTTTTTCTCTTTGTTTTTCACTTGTTTTTCTCTATTTCTTTTCTTTCATCTCTTTGTTTTTCTCACTGTTTTTCTCTTTATCTTTCACTTGTTTTTCTCTTTGTTTTCTTTCATCTCTTTGTTTTTCTTTATCTTTTAATGGCACCCCCTGTCTGTTTTGACATCCCGTCCTTGTGTTCACTCTATTTATGTTTATGGCACCCCCTTCCTTCCTTTAAATCCTTTCCTGTTGTTTCGTGTACGTTATTCTCTTTGTCTTGTCTCACTCTTTTTCTGTTTGTTTTTCTTTCTTGTACGTGACTTTTTGTCTTTTTTTGTTCGTTTTGTGTTAGGGACCCCCCCATGGTTAGGGTTAGGGTTAAATAGAGGGCAGGGGCACCCCCAACCCCACGAGGCACTGGCCGGTAAGGGTTTTGAGTCAGAGCAGGCCACCAGCAAGCTGGCAGCCTGAGGTGCACGGGCCATCGATGGGGCCGGGTGGTGGTGTCCCTGCCCTGATTCAAAAAATTGCCCATATCTAGGGTAGTAGTGCACTTTCGCATCACTGGGCCGTTCGCGACGTTTCGGCATGTTTTTGCCTTCTTCAGGCCGACCCAGTGTGTCTTGTCTCTGTCTTTCTGTTTTCTGTTTGCCTCTCCTGGCTTTTTATACTTTTGTTAGCTCCTCCTACTTGTGCTTTTAGTTGAAAAAATTCTTTCTTAGTTTTTGTGAAACATTATTTTGCTTTTACTTGGTTTTCTTTGACTTTTGTCTTTGTCTTACTGTTTTTCTCTTTGTTTTTCACTTGTTTTTCTCTATTTCTTTTCTTTCATCTCTTTGTTTTTCTCACTGTTTTTCTCTTTATCTTTCACTTGTTTTTCTCTTTGTTTTCTTTCATCTCTTTGTTTTTCTTTATCTTTTAATGGCACCCCCTGTCTGTTTTGACATCCCGTCCTTGTGTTCACTCTATTTATGTTTATGGCACCCCCTTCCTTCCTTTAAATCCTTTCCTGTTGTTTCGTGTACGTTATTCTCTTTGTCTTGTCTCACTCTTTTTCTGTTTGTTTTTCTTTCTTGTACGTGACTTTTTGTCTTTTTTTGTTCGTTTTGTGTTAGGGACCCCCCCATGGTTAGGGTTAGGGTTAAATAGAGGGCAGGGGCACCCCCAACCCCACGAGGCACTGGCCGGTAAGGGTTTTGAGTCAGAGCAGGCCACCAGCAAGCTGGCAGCCTGAGGTGCACGGGCCATCGATGGGGCCGGGTGGTGGTGTCCCTGCCCTGATTCAAAAAATTGCCCATATCTAGGGTAGTAGTGCACTTTCGCATCACTGGGCCGTTCGCGACGTTTCGGCATGTTTTTGCCTTCTTCAGGCCGACCCAGTGTGTCTTGTCTCTGTCTTTCTGTTTTCTGTTTGCCTCTCCTGGCTTTTTATACTTTTGTTAGCTCCTCCTACTTGTGCTTTTAGTTGAAAAAATTCTTTCTTAGTTTTTGTGAAACATTATTTTGCTTTTACTTGGTTTTCTTTGACTTTTGTCTTTGTCTTACTGTTTTTCTCTTTGTTTTTCACTTGTTTTTCTCTATTTCTTTTCTTTCATCTCTTTGTTTTTCTCACTGTTTTTCTCTTTATCTTTCACTTGTTTTTCTCTTTGTTTTCTTTCATCTCTTTGTTTTTCTTTATCTTTTAATGGCACCCCCTGTCTGTTTTGACATCCCGTCCTTGTGTTCACTCTATTTATGTTTATGGCACCCCCTTCCTTCCTTTAAATCCTTTCCTGTTGTTTCGTGTACGTTATTCTCTTTGTCTTGTCTCACTCTTTTTCTGTTTGTTTTTCTTTCTTGTACGTGACTTTTTGTCTTTTTTTGTTCGTTTTGTGTTAGGGACCCCCCCATGGTTAGGGTTAGGGTTAAATAGAGGGCAGGGGCACCCCCAACCCCACGAGGCACTGGCCGGTAAGGGTTTTGAGTCAGAGCAGGCCACCAGCAAGCTGGCAGCCTGAGGTGCACGGGCCATCGATGGGGCCGGGTGGTGGTGTCCCTGCCCTGATTCAAAAAATTGCCCATATCTAGGGTAGTAGTGCACTTTCGCATCACTGGGCCGTTCGCGACGTTTCGGCATGTTTTTGCCTTCTTCAGGCCGACCCAGTGTGTCTTGTCTCTGTCTTTCTGTTTTCTGTTTGCCTCTCCTGGCTTTTTATACTTTTGTTAGCTCCTCCTACTTGTGCTTTTAGTTGAAAAAATTCTTTCTTAGTTTTTGTGAAACATTATTTTGCTTTTACTTGGTTTTCTTTGACTTTTGTCTTTGTCTTACTGTTTTTCTCTTTGTTTTTCACTTGTTTTTCTCTATTTCTTTTCTTTCATCTCTTTGTTTTTCTCACTGTTTTTCTCTTTATCTTTCACTTGTTTTTCTCTTTGTTTTCTTTCATCTCTTTGTTTTTCTTTATCTTTTAATGGCACCCCCTGTCTGTTAGGGGTTAGGGTTAGGGTTAGGGTTAGGGTTAGGGGTTAGGGTTAGGAAGAAGGTTTGGGCCCCTCCTCCAAGTGGAGGTGGGCGGTGCACGGGCCATCCCTCGGTAGGGTGCCTGGGCCCTGGATTGTCCACGGCGTTTGCCGTAACGCACCAGGGTCCAGTCTGAAGTCCATCCAACCATGATGAGTTGGATGGAGGCGAGAGTTTTTTTTAATTTGGTTTTTCTACCAAATGAAATTAAATTGTAAATGAAATTTTTAACTTAAGATTTTAAATTTTTAACTCAAATTTTTAAAGTTTTTAAAGAAATAAAAAGAAAAAATGAATTGGTTTTGAAAAAAACCTTTTAGTTTTTAAATAAAAATAAAAATAAAAATATTAGAAAAAGGCCAAATGAATATTAATTGGTGTGCCCGTGCGGCAACGTTTCGACCTGTGAAGGTCTTCTTCAGGCCTAGGCACACACAACACAAAAGGCAAACAGGCTTGCTCTCAGCGATCTGCTCTGTCCGAAGGTTTGGAGTGGAATGAGCAGAGAGTGCCTACCACTTCTATTTATACCCTCCCACTTTTTGTCAGTTCAAGTTAGTTTTAGAAAGCCAAATTAGTTTTTTACTGTATTGTTCTTAGTTTTTTAGATAAAATTTTACAAATGCATTTTTTTAAATAAAATTTTACAAATGCATTTTTTTAACACTCCTTACTGGCAATAACATGTATTTAGAAAGATTTTAATTTTTTTAGCCCTGTAAATAATTTATGATCATTGTAAACAATTTTGTAATCACGTCCACTGTATTTTTTTATCATGTATTTAGTGTTTTCATCCCAATTGTATATTTAATGTATGTTTTTTAATGTTTTAATTTTTTAAGGTAATTAATTGAGTTTTTTAACTGTAAATTCATAATAAAATGTCAATTAGGGCTAGGACCAAATGGAAAGTGAAATTAATTTTTTATCATGTACATCCAACAATTGGGTTTTAGGGCCAAATTAAAAAAGAACAAAATATGAATTATTAATCCAATTAATTAGGTTTAAGGCCAGAATATTAAGTGGTTAGGGTTAGGGTTTATCATGTGGGTTGGGGCTTAATTAAAGAAAGGTATTAGGGCCAGATTAGCGTTAAGTGGTTGGGGTTAGGGCCAGATTAGGGTTAATGGGTTGGGGTTAGGGCCAGATTAGTGGAGTGGTTAGGGTTTGGGCCAGAACATGGGTTGGGGCTAGTTTTTTAAGGGGTTTGGGTCAAATTAGGTTTCAAGTGGGTGGGATTAGGGTTAGGGTTAGGGTTAGGGTTAGGAAGAAGGTTTGGGCCCCTCCTCCAAGTGGAGGCGGGCGGTGCACGGGCCATCCCTCGGTAGGGTGCCTGGGCCCTGGATTGTCCACGGCGTTTGCCGTAACGCACCAGGGTCCAGTCTGAAGTCCATCCAACCATGATGAGTTGGATGGAGGCGAGAGTTTTTTTTAATTTGGTTTTTCTACCAAATGAAATTAAATTGTAAATGAAATTTTTAACTTAAGATTTTAAATTTTTAACTCAAATTTTTAAAGTTTTTAAAGAAATAAAAAGAAAAAATGAATTGGTTTTGAAAAAAACCTTTTAGTTTTTAAATAAAAATAAAAATAAAAATATTAGAAAAAGGCCAAATGAATATTAATTGGTGTGCCCGTGCGGCAACGTTTCGACCTGTGAAGGTCTTCTTCAGGCCTAGGCACACACAACACAAAAGGCAAACAGGCTTGCTCTCAGCGATCTGCTCTGTCCGAAGGTTTGGAGTGGAATGAGCAGAGAGTGCCTACCACTTCTATTTATACCCTCCCACTTTTTGTCAGTTCAAGTTAGTTTTAGAAAGCCAAATTAGTTTTTTACTGTATTGTTCTTAGTTTTTTAGATAAAATTTTACAAATGCATTTTTTTAAATAAAATTTTACAAATGCATTTTTTTAACACTCCTTACTGGCAATAACATGTATTTAGAAAGATTTTAATTTTTTTAGCCCTGTAAATAATTTATGATCATTGTAAACAATTTTGTAATCACGTCCACTGTATTTTTTTATCATGTATTTAGTGTTTTCATCCCAATTGTATATTTAATGTATGTTTTTTAATGTTTTAATTTTTTAAGGTAATTAATTGAGTTTTTTAACTGTAAATTCATAATAAAATGTCAATTAGGGCTAGGACCAAATGGAAAGTGAAATTAATTTTTTATCATGTACATCCAACAATTGGGTTTTAGGGCCAAATTAAAAAAGAACAAAATATGAATTATTAATCCAATTAATTAGGTTTAAGGCCAGAATATTAAGTGGTTAGGGTTAGGGTTTATCATGTGGGTTGGGGCTTAATTAAAGAAAGGTATTAGGGCCAGATTAGCGTTAAGTGGTTGGGGTTAGGGCCAGATTAGGGTTAATGGGTTGGGGTTAGGGCCAGATTAGTGGAGTGGTTAGGGTTTGGGCCAGAACATGGGTTGGGGCTAGTTTTTTAAGGGGTTTGGGTCAAATTAGGTTTCAAGTGGGTGGGATTAGGGCCAAATTGGTTAGGGTTAGGATTCCGTTTCTGGGTGGGGCTTAATAGTCCCTAAGATTTCAATTGTTTTTGATATTCAATCCATGTGGTTGTTTGGTATCTAGCCAATAGATCCAACGCCTTTCCAATTTCTTTCTCTCTAATTCCGTCCATGAGGAGTTGCTTTGGATTCCCGACACTCTGACTGATTGCAAGCCATGAGAAATAAAATGATGAACTAACGGAATGTGAACGTGTTTTTGGTTTCTCACATTAAATCTATGTTGGGTCATTCTAGTCAGGATTGAGTTTTTGGTTTGTCCAATGTATTGTTTACCACATTTTGCACAAAATATGAGATAAATGCAATTGGTCGTGTGCGGTGAGAAACTTTGTTTGATTTCAAATATAGTCTTTTTCACCCTATTTCGCACAAATTTGAGTCTCACAAACATTCCTGAAAGGGTATTCTTTTTCTCAAATGCTTGTACAGATGGTAATCTTGCTCTTACAAGAATGTCTTTCAAATTTTGATGTCTCCTATATGCCGAAATGACCGAATAATCCTGTAATAGACCCGAATTTTTGATGATCAATTGGTAATTGTTTTTAAATTTGTGATGTAACCTTCCAGTCATGGTTGCAAAATCAGTAACTAATGGAATAATGTTCTTATGTTCTCTTTGTTTAGAGACCTGGAAGGTTTTGAGACATTCTCTCAAAAAGGGTCTCGAGTACCCTCGGCTCCTCAGAGCCCTGAAGAGGATGGTTACAGCTTCCCGAAAGTCATTTTCCTTCGTACAAATCCGTTTAAATCTTATTAATTGTGATTTCACTAATCCTCTGTAAATGTGTTTGGGATGGAAACTGGTTTTAAATAATAAAGCATGTGTATCAGTTTCCTTAAAATACACTTTGATGTCCAATTTTTGGTCTGAACTGAAGGATTCCCCTTTATACACGGTCGTATCTAAAAAATTAATAGATCTTTCACCTATTTCGTACTTTACCCGAATCGACGAATCATGGGTATCCAAAATTTGGATAAAATCTGCAAAATCCTGTTTTGAATAAGTCCAAATTCCAAAGATATCGTCGAGATACCTGAGGTAATGGAGAGGTTTCTTATGGCACTTGTTCAGGACTTTCTCCTCCCAGTCTGCCATAAAAATGTTTGCGTAGGCTGGGGCAAACGTTTTGCCCATGGCCGTGCCTTTAATCTGTAAGAAATACTCTCCATTAAACTCGAAATCGTTCTTGGTCAAATTGATTTCTAGAAGCTGTAACAATTCCGTGTCCGGTCTGTTTGGATCTGGATACTTTAGGAACACATTTTCAACAGTAGACAGTCCTCTCCTGATGTCGATATTTGTGTATAGACTGTCTATGTCTATGGTGAAAAAGAAGGACTCCACTGGAATTTTTAACCCATGAATTATGCTAATGAAATGATATGTATCTTTAAGGTATGCCGGATGCTTCATCGACAGTGGAGTCAAAAAATAATCAATAAACTTCGCGGTTTGATACGTCTCGCTTCCACAATCAGAGACGATGGGTCTACCCGGAGGAATTTCGAAGGGCACCGTCCACTTTTTCGGATCCTTATGAATTTTGGGCAGGATATAGAATCTACGTGCCCGGGGTTCACAATCTCCCTTCAAATATCGTTTTTGCCTATTATTAATGTATTTTTTATCATACAAATCATCAATTATTCTATGAACTTCAGGAACGGTTTTTAAATAAATTGGTTCTTTTAATTTGGTGTAATATATTGTATCACTTAATTGGCGATCAACTTCCCTGACGTACTGATCCCGATCGAGGATCACCACCACGCTGCCCTTATCAGCGGGTTTGATCACTATGTGCTTATTTTTTATTAATTGTTTCAATTCGTCCTGTTCTTCTGGTAATAAATTTGGTTTCTCTGTATAGTTTTTAAAGTGTTTGTTAAAATCTCTTTGATCTTTTTTAATGAGGAAATTGATTTCTGGCGGCAGTTTCTCTGCGGGTGGTGTCCAATAGGATTTAGCCATGGGAAATGAGGCCTTTTGTTGTTTCGCCGAATTCCTGAAGTATGCAGCCAATTTAAGTCTCCGGTGATAATTTTGCATGTCCAATTCAAATTTCGTTCTCTGATTCCAATTAAAATCCATTGTCGGGACAAAGGTCAACCCTCTGTTTAGGAGAGACTTTTGCGTTTCCGACAAGGTAAAGTTTCTGGCTAAGACCATTACATTTTGGGAGAGAAGGGGCATTACTCCCTCATCCCCGTCCTGTAAGGGGCTTAACGGGGGTTCAAGTTTAAATAAGTTGCCCAATGGTCCAACATTGCCCGGGCGGTTTCCTTAGTCCAGTGCACACAATCACTTTCGGTACAGAAGTGCTTGTAGTCCAAGGCTGGAATGAATGGCAAGTTTCGTTGAATGTGGCCATTCAGAACCTGGAGATTGGTCCGTTCTTCACTGGACAAGAGGGTGGAATGATTGATAACCGGAACCCATATCTCAGAGTAAGGGAACTGCCGTTTGGCCGCCCTCACTGCTGCCTGCATCTGTTTGATGGCAGTCTGCTTTGGTTTCTGCCACCTACAGTTAATCCCAAAGGCGAGGACCACCTTTTCCACCGTCACTTGGGATGTTGCACTCGAGATAAAGGCTTGGGCGTGTCTGAAATTACCTCCAGGATAACTATCTATCTGAAGGTCACGGATTGTGAATGGAGGAATCCTGGCAAGGTTCGAATCCCCTATGATCAACCATTTTTTGTTGACACTCAAGGTCCAGTCGACCATTTTCCTATCAGTGTTAATGTGTCGCGTGACCTTAGTTTTAAATTGCATTGGGGTAGACGTAAGGTCTCCCCGTGAACCATCATCAAACAATGGACTCCACTCCAGGTCAGGTGAATCCTGGTGCGCAGTGGGGTCCAGGTGCACCATCGCTGACACTTGATGGCTGTTTGAGCTTCCCGGTTTGGGACGCGTGCCAACGACAGTGGGGATCATTGGAGGAGTGCTGTCCAGCCTGTTGTCCTCCTCACCACCCAGCGGCTCAAACTGTGGCCGTGGACGTTGTTCACGAGTGGCACTCAGTCTGTCTATCCCCTCCCCTATGTCCACTATGCCAAAGTCAAAACTGTCCTCCTGTACCACCACCCCCCGGGAGGCCCTCCGTCCCTGTCTTTGGGGCCTGGGGTCACTGTGTTCCATGAGTGGGGCAGCCTGAACACTTGGTCCAGCCTGTCCGTCTTGGGGGGGCTCTGGTGACCAATCTGATATCCCATCAGTCATAGTTCCCACTGTCTGTTTTTTTGAAGTTTGTGGGGCACCAATCGTGACTATATTGGCTTGTGGAGGACATGTTTGTGTTTGTTTCTGTGGGCGTGTCTGCTGTGGTTCGTGTACGTCCTCTGGCTGTGGTTCTGTGTCAAGGGGAGCTGGTGCAGGTCGTGGTTCGAGGTCCCCTTCCACCTCGGTGCACGTTGTGACCAATGCCTCCGCATGGTCAATCACCTCCTGGGTGATTCGGGGCAAGTTTTTCTTTGCCCATCTGGTGGCTACCTCAAAGGCCGTTTGCCAGTCAGATGGCAGAGTCCCACTGAGTTCTGACAGAACGTCTTCCAGCACGGCTGTGTAATGATCCTCAAGAATGATGAGTGTGGTATGTCCCCAATTCCTGGCATTGCCGTCAATCAAGTCTTTGGTTTTTTGATTGGGGCATGCAGGCTTAATCATGGTGGACAGGTTCTCGACCATGCGAGAAATCATGACGGGGTCAGGTTTCCCTGGTTTCTGTGAGACGTTCTGCAAATGGTGGACCAGCTTGATGACCGAATGAAGTTGTCTGACCAACTTGGCAAACTTCGGGTCCGTGGGTTGCTGTTGACGGCCTTGGTTCAAGCGCTGTGGTCCGGCAACTGAACCAAAAGGTCTGTGTCGGGTCACTGAAGCGTAGGACCGAGACTGAGGTCCCAGATATCTGGCTGAGGTATCGAAGGGAGGCGCAGGCCGGTTAGGAAGAAGGTTTGGGCCCCTCCTCCAAGTGGAGGCGGGCGGTGCACGGGCCATCCCTCGGTAGGGTGCCTGGGCCCTGGATTGTCCACGGCGTTTGCCGTAACGCACCAGGGTCCAGTCTGAAGTCCATCCAACCATGATGAGTTGGATGGAGGCGAGAGTTTTTTTTAATTTGGTTTTTCTACCAAATGAAATTAAATTGTAAATGAAATTTTTAACTTAAGATTTTAAATTTTTAACTCAAATTTTTAAAGTTTTTAAAGAAATAAAAAGAAAAAATGAATTGGTTTTGAAAAAAACCTTTTAGTTTTTAAATAAAAATAAAAATAAAAATATTAGAAAAAGGCCAAATGAATATTAATTGGTGTGCCCGTGCGGCAACGTTTCGACCTGTGAAGGTCTTCTTCAGGCCTAGGCACACACAACACAAAAGGCAAACAGGCTTGCTCTCAGCGATCTGCTCTGTCCGAAGGTTTGGAGTGGAATGAGCAGAGAGTGCCTACCACTTCTATTTATACCCTCCCACTTTTTGTCAGTTCAAGTTAGTTTTAGAAAGCCAAATTAGTTTTTTACTGTATTGTTCTTAGTTTTTTAGATAAAATTTTACAAATGCATTTTTTTAAATAAAATTTTACAAATGCATTTTTTTAACACTCCTTACTGGCAATAACATGTATTTAGAAAGATTTTAATTTTTTTAGCCCTGTAAATAATTTATGATCATTGTAAACAATTTTGTAATCACGTCCACTGTATTTTTTTATCATGTATTTAGTGTTTTCATCCCAATTGTATATTTAATGTATGTTTTTTAATGTTTTAATTTTTTAAGGTAATTAATTGAGTTTTTTAACTGTAAATTCATAATAAAATGTCAATTAGGGCTAGGACCAAATGGAAAGTGAAATTAATTTTTTATCATGTACATCCAACAATTGGGTTTTAGGGCCAAATTAAAAAAGAACAAAATATGAATTATTAATCCAATTAATTAGGTTTAAGGCCAGAATATTAAGTGGTTAGGGTTAGGGTTTATCATGTGGGTTGGGGCTTAATTAAAGAAAGGTATTAGGGCCAGATTAGCGTTAAGTGGTTGGGGTTAGGGCCAGATTAGGGTTAATGGGTTGGGGTTAGGGCCAGATTAGTGGAGTGGTTAGGGTTTGGGCCAGAACATGGGTTGGGGCTAGTTTTTTAAGGGGTTTGGGTCAAATTAGGTTTCAAGTGGGTGGGATTAGGGCCAAATTGGTTAGGGTTAGGATTCCGTTTCTGGGTGGGGCTTAATAGTCCCTAAGATTTCAATTGTTTTTGATATTCAATCCATGTGGTTGTTTGGTATCTAGCCAATAGATCCAACGCCTTTCCAATTTCTTTCTCTCTAATTCCGTCCATGAGGAGTTGCTTTGGATTCCCGACACTCTGACTGATTGCAAGCCATGAGAAATAAAATGATGAACTAACGGAATGTGAACGTGTTTTTGGTTTCTCACATTAAATCTATGTTGGGTCATTCTAGTCAGGATTGAGTTTTTGGTTTGTCCAATGTATTGTTTACCACATTTTGCACAAAATATGAGATAAATGCAATTGGTCGTGTGCGGTGAGAAACTTTGTTTGATTTCAAATATAGTCTTTTTCACCCTATTTCGCACAAATTTGAGTCTCACAAACATTCCTGAAAGGGTATTCTTTTTCTCAAATGCTTGTACAGATGGTAATCTTGCTCTTACAAGAATGTCTTTCAAATTTTGATGTCTCCTATATGCCGAAATGACCGAATAATCCTGTAATAGACCCGAATTTTTGATGATCAATTGGTAATTGTTTTTAAATTTGTGATGTAACCTTCCAGTCATGGTTGCAAAATCA
The DNA here is from genome assembly GCF_036321145.2 of Pelmatolapia mariae. Classification (NCBI taxonomy): domain Eukaryota; kingdom Metazoa; phylum Chordata; class Actinopteri; order Cichliformes; family Cichlidae; genus Pelmatolapia; species Pelmatolapia mariae. The sequence goes on along the minus strand of NW_027052199.1, from coordinate 4,711 downwards.
GTAACTAATGGAATAATGTTCTTATGTTCTCTTTGTTTAGAGACCTGGAAGGTTTTGAGACATTCTCTCAAAAAGGGTCTCGAGTACCCTCGGCTCCTCAGAGCCCTGAAGAGGATGGTTACAGCTTCCCGAAAGTCATTTTCCTTCGTACAAATCCGTTTAAATCTTATTAATTGTGATTTCACTAATCCTCTGTAAATGTGTTTGGGATGGAAACTGGTTTTAAATAATAAAGCATGTGTATCAGTTTCCTTAAAATACACTTTGATGTCCAATTTTTGGTCTGAACTGAAGGATTCCCCTTTATACACGGTCGTATCTAAAAAATTAATAGATCTTTCACCTATTTCGTACTTTACCCGAATCGACGAATCATGGGTATCCAAAATTTGGATAAAATCTGCAAAATCCTGTTTTGAATAAGTCCAAATTCCAAAGATATCGTCGAGATACCTGAGGTAATGGAGAGGTTTCTTATGGCACTTGTTCAGGACTTTCTCCTCCCAGTCTGCCATAAAAATGTTTGCGTAGGCTGGGGCAAACGTTTTGCCCATGGCCGTGCCTTTAATCTGTAAGAAATACTCTCCATTAAACTCGAAATCGTTCTTGGTCAAATTGATTTCTAGAAGCTGTAACAATTCCGTGTCCGGTCTGTTTGGATCTGGATACTTTAGGAACACATTTTCGACAGTAGACAGTCCTCTCCTGATGTCGATATTTGTGTATAGACTGTCTATGTCTATGGTGAAAAAGAAGGACTCCACTGGAATTTTTAACCCATGAATTATGCTAATGAAATGATATGTATCTTTAAGGTATGCCGGATGCTTCATCGACAGTGGAGTCAAAAAATAATCAATAAACTTCGCGGTTTGATACGTCTCGCTTCCACAATCAGAGACGATGGGTCTACCCGGAGGAATTTCGAAGGGCACCGTCCACTTTTTCGGATCCTTATGAATTTTGGGCAGGATATAGAATCTACGTGCCCGGGGTTCACAATCTCCCTTCAAATATCGTTTTTGCCTATTATTAATGTATTTTTTATCATACAAATCATCAATTATTCTATGAACTTCAGGAACGGTTTTTAAATAAATTGGTTCTTTTAATTTGGTGTAATATATTGTATCACTTAATTGGCGATCAACTTCCCTGACGTACTGATCCCGATCGAGGATCACCACCACGCTGCCCTTATCAGCGGGTTTGATCACTATGTGCTTATTTTTTATTAATTGTTTCAATTCGTCCTGTTCTTCTGGTAATAAATTTGGTTTCTCTGTATAGTTTTTAAAGTGTTTGTTAAAATCTCTTTGATCTTTTTTAATGAGGAAATTGATTTCTGGCGGCAGTTTCTCTGCGGGTGGTGTCCAATAGGATTTAGCCATGGGAAATGAGGCCTTTTGTTGTTTCGCCGAATTCCTGAAGTATGCAGCCAATTTAAGTCTCCGGTGATAATTTTGCATGTCCAATTCAAATTTCGTTCTCTGATTCCAATTAAAATCCATTGTCGGGACAAAGGTCAACCCTCTGTTTAGGAGAGACTTTTGCGTTTCCGACAAGGTAAAGTTTCTGGCTAAGACCATTACATTTTGGGAGAGAAGGGGCATTACTCCCTCATCCCCGTCCTGTAAGGGGCTTAACGGGGGTTCAAGTTTAAATAAGTTGCCCAATGGTCCAACATTGCCCGGGCGGTTTCCTTAGTCCAGTGCACACAATCACTTTCGGTACAGAAGTGCTTGTAGTCCAAGGCTGGAATGAATGGCAAGTTTCGTTGAATGTGGCCATTCAGAACCTGGAGATTGGTCCGTTCTTCACTGGACAAGAGGGTGGAATGATTGATAACCGGAACCCATATCTCAGAGTAAGGGAACTGCCGTTTGGCCGCCCTCACTGCTGCCTGCATCTGTTTGATGGCAGTCTGCTTTGGTTTCTGCCACCTACAGTTAATCCCAAAGGCGAGGACCACCTTTTCCACCGTCACTTGGGATGTTGCACTCGAGATAAAGGCTTGGGCGTGTCTGAAATTACCTCCAGGATAACTATCTATCTGAAGGTCACGGATTGTGAATGGAGGAATCCTGGCAAGGTTCGAATCCCCTATGATCAACCATTTTTTGTTGACACTCAAGGTCCAGTCGACCATTTTCCTATCAGTGTTAATGTGTCGCGTGACCTTAGTTTTAAATTGCATTGGGGTAGACGTAAGGTCTCCCCGTGAACCATCATCAAACAATGGACTCCACTCCAGGTCAGGTGAATCCTGGTGCGCAGTGGGGTCCAGGTGCACCATCGCTGACACTTGATGGCTGTTTGAGCTTCCCGGTTTGGGACGCGTGCCAACGACAGTGGGGATCATTGGAGGAGTGCTGTCCAGCCTGTTGTCCTCCTCACCACCCAGCGGCTCAAACTGTGGCCGTGGACGTTGTTCACGAGTGGCACTCAGTCTGTCTATCCCCTCCCCTATGTCCACTATGCCAAAGTCAAAACTGTCCTCCTGTACCACCACCCCCCGGGAGGCCCTCCGTCCCTGTCTTTGGGGCCTGGGGTCACTGTGTTCCATGAGTGGGGCAGCCTGAACACTTGGTCCAGCCTGTCCGTCTTGGGGGGGCTCTGGTGACCAATCTGATATCCCATCAGTCATAGTTCCCACTGTCTGTTTTTTTGAAGTTTGTGGGGCACCAATCGTGACTATATTGGCTTGTGGAGGACATGTTTGTGTTTGTTTCTGTGGGCGTGTCTGCTGTGGTTCGTGTACGTCCTCTGGCTGTGGTTCTGTGTCAAGGGGAGCTGGTGCAGGTCGTGGTTCGAGGTCCCCTTCCACCTCGGTGCACGTTGTGACCAATGCCTCCGCATGGTCAATCACCTCCTGGGTGATTCGGGGCAAGTTTTTCTTTGCCCATCTGGTGGCTACCTCAAAGGCCGTTTGCCAGTCAGATGGCAGAGTCCCACTGAGTTCTGACAGAACGTCTTCCAGCACGGCTGTGTAATGATCCTCAAGAATGATGAGTGTGGTATGTCCCCAATTCCTGGCATTGCCGTCAATCAAGTCTTTGGTTTTTTGATTGGGGCATGCAGGCTTAATCATGGTGGACAGGTTCTCGACCATGCGAGAAATCATGACGGGGTCAGGTTTCCCTGGTTTCTGTGAGACGTTCTGCAAATGGTGGACCAGCTTGATGACCGAATGAAGTTGTCTGACCAACTTGGCAAACTTCGGGTCCGTGGGTTGCTGTTGACGGCCTTGGTTCAAGCGCTGTGGTCCGGCAACTGAACCAAAAGGTCTGTGTCGGGTCACTGAAGCGTAGGACCGAGACTGAGGTCCCAGATATCTGGCTGAGGTATCGAAGGGAGGCGCAGGCCGGTTAGGAAGAAGGTTTGGGCCCCTCCTCCAAGTGGAGGCGGGCGGTGCACGGGCCATCCCTCGGTAGGGTGCCTGGGCCCTGGATTGTCCACGGCGTTTGCCGTAACGCACCAGGGTCCAGTCTGAAGTCCATCCAACCATGATGAGTTGGATGGAGGCGAGAGTTTTTTTTAATTTGGTTTTTCTACCAAATGAAATTAAATTGTAAATGAAATTTTTAACTTAAGATTTTAAATTTTTAACTCAAATTTTTAAAGTTTTTAAAGAAATAAAAAGAAAAAATGAATTGGTTTTGAAAAAAACCTTTTAGTTTTTAAATAAAAATAAAAATAAAAATATTAGAAAAAGGCCAAATGAATATTAATTGGTGTGCCCGTGCGGCAACGTTTCGACCTGTGAAGGTCTTCTTCAGGCCTAGGCACACACAACACAAAAGGCAAACAGGCTTGCTCTCAGCGATCTGCTCTGTCCGAAGGTTTGGAGTGGAATGAGCAGAGAGTGCCTACCACTTCTATTTATACCCTCCCACTTTTTGTCAGTTCAAGTTAGTTTTAGAAAGCCAAATTAGTTTTTTACTGTATTGTTCTTAGTTTTTTAGATAAAATTTTACAAATGCATTTTTTTAAATAAAATTTTACAAATGCATTTTTTTAACACTCCTTACTGGCAATAACATGTATTTAGAAAGATTTTAATTTTTTTAGCCCTGTAAATAATTTATGATCATTGTAAACAATTTTGTAATCACGTCCACTGTATTTTTTTATCATGTATTTAGTGTTTTCATCCCAATTGTATATTTAATGTATGTTTTTTAATGTTTTAATTTTTTAAGGTAATTAATTGAGTTTTTTAACTGTAAATTCATAATAAAATGTCAATTAGGGCTAGGACCAAATGGAAAGTGAAATTAATTTTTTATCATGTACATCCAACAATTGGGTTTTAGGGCCAAATTAAAAAAGAACAAAATATGAATTATTAATCCAATTAATTAGGTTTAAGGCCAGAATATTAAGTGGTTAGGGTTAGGGTTTATCATGTGGGTTGGGGCTTAATTAAAGAAAGGTATTAGGGCCAGATTAGCGTTAAGTGGTTGGGGTTAGGGCCAGATTAGGGTTAATGGGTTGGGGTTAGGGCCAGATTAGTGGAGTGGTTAGGGTTTGGGCCAGAACATGGGTTGGGGCTAGTTTTTTAAGGGGTTTGGGTCAAATTAGGTTTCAAGTGGGTGGGATTAGGGCCAAATTGGTTAGGGTTAGGATTCCGTTTCTGGGTGGGGCTTAATAGTCCCTAAGATTTCAATTGTTTTTGATATTCAATCCATGTGGTTGTTTGGTATCTAGC
>NW_027052198.1:0-39017 GCF_036321145.2 Pelmatolapia mariae | reverse complement strand
TGCCATTAGCATCTAAAAATGCATTCAATTGGGTAAAAACTATTTTTTCCAATAACTTTGAAAGGAATGGAAGCCTTGAAATAGGTCTAAAATTTGAGCAAACTAAAGGGTCAAGGCCAGGTTTTTTTAATAAAGGGCTAACAATTGCATGTTTTAAACCATCAGGAACCACACTGGAAGTAATACTGCTATTTATAATAGCAAGGACTGAGGTTCCAATTGAAGGGAAAACCTCTTTAAAGAGCCATGCAGGGATCACATCCACGGGAGAACCAGAGGGTTTAATTTGTCAAACCATCTCGTTAAGAAGTGTAATTGAGACGGGTTCAAACTGGTATAAGGCAGCTGAACGGGGACTAAACATGGATTGGTCATATGTAGGAGGAACTATTTCTGACCTGATGGACTCAACCTTGTTTACAAAAAAAGAAAGAAACTGACTACATCTGTTAGCAGAGCCTTCCAGGGTGGCAGACTGGGGCACATTTAAAATAGAACTGATGGTCTTATAAAGTGCGCGGGGATTATGACAATTTGATGCAATCACCTGAGAAAAATGGCTATTTTTCTCATTTTTCACTGTATTTTGATAGCATTTCCAACAGTCCTTTAACATTTCAAAAGAAACCTGCAATTTGTCCTTCTTCCACTTTCGCTCTGCTCTCCTGCATTGACGTCTGACCGCTCGGGTGGCTTCATTTAACCAGGGCTGGGGAATACGTATAATATAATACATTATATATATAAATACATTAGCAGAGCGAAGCTGGAGGAAGAACGCTAACCTTTTTCCACTCGATAAAAGTTAACTTCAGGGTTCCCGATGGTTAGGGACAAATGCAACTGCATGGCAGGATGCTGTAAACAGACCAAACTTCTGTCAGGAGAAAAAGTGAGATAATCCATCCACAATAGTAGGTTAGTAATTAATATACTCCTGCATGAGCTGGGCTGTAGTTACATCATAAGGTTTTAAAAACTGAGCACTGCCTTTTTTTTTATGGGCTTCTTCAGATTAAATAGAACAAGATGCAAAGCATTAAATCATGTTAAAAATACAAGAGCCTTAGTAAATGCAGACTAGTTTGGACCCGGAAGCAGGGTTCCGGTCACTTAAAGACCGGATAGTGTGCTGCACAAACTGCAGTGTTTTGTCAACTTTAAGCACTAAGAAAATGTGCTAAGTGTAAGTTGTCATAGAAAATTTAATTTTGAAATAACAAAGTATATATTGTTTATATTTCAGTTACACCAGGTTCTTGAGAGGTATCAGCTGTGACAAAATGAATCCTGATGTGCAAGTTTTTTTGTATTTTAGTCTGCTGCTTCCCTCCATCAAAAAAGCTTAACAACTATGAATGAATACAATAAGTCAATAATTTAACAATCTGATAATCTGTGATAAAAAAAATGTGTTTGCTCTTTGAAAACACCCAGGCCTGGTACATACGTTATCTGACAGTGTTTGAATCCAGAAAGCATCTTCTCTACTACGGCAGAGCAGATTACTTGTGATGTGATTTATAATTCCGCTGACTACCACTGCGATCAAGGCAATAAAAATGAATCACAGGATTTAGGGGAGCTTGGTTTCATTTGAGCTTTCATCAAATTTCCACCTGCCAGCCTCACAGGTTGCAAACTCTGGAGAATTTTCTCAGTGTAATTAGAATCGCCATCAGTGACTTCTTTGAAGATCAGAGTGTTCATATGAAAGCTAACAAGCTCTTATTGTCCCCACTGTGAAGGGTCTTGCACAGATGCAGATACACCGCTGTGGCATGTTTTCTTTCCGTCCATTAGGCTACACGTTACTGCCACTGATGATAGCAAATTCATTTTTTGTCAATTTAGAAGGAACACTTTCAGCAAACTATTAATTTACACACTTCACCTCTTTCACGTTTGCATGAAAATCAGACTCTTAATGTCCTTTGAATTACTATTGTTATTTGTGCATTGTGAAGTGCAGAGGGTTTTCGTTATCGCTAACACACCGGAGAAATGCTCATTCAGCCTTCCAAGTAGCTAACAGCAATGTAGATTAGAACAAGTAGCATTGGGCTTGTTTGTCTTGGGGGTAGTTATTACAGTTTTCATTTATCTATTTGTTTGTGAGGGTTTTTCACCACACAGAAGCTGCTTAGAATATCAATAGCAGGACAGATGTGTCTGGCAAATTCTGTATTCTTTTCAGAACTCCGGTGAAGAAACCACAGCGTTTCTTTTTTTTTTTTTTGCCTTTCATTCTTCACTCCTCAGCTTCCAATATGGTGATTTTTAATCACCTAATATCATGGCACAATGAACAGATTGCCATGAGTCACAAATGGAGGCCACGCGAGACAAAACAAAAAGAAGGAGTGGGAGAGAGGCTGCTCTGCCTCTAATTAAAAAAAGCGAATCTGATCAGTGTGTGGAGGTGTGTGTTTTAGTATGTCCATTCTTCAGTGTTTGTGTGACTGTAAGCAAGGACGCGTACACACCAGCATCTGTTTGTCAGAAAAAGGGACAGCAAACAAAGCCATAAAAGTGTGCTGCAGAGAAAATGAACTTTTCAAAAGTCCCCATTCTTTATCGAGCAGACATCATCAAACTCCATTTATTTCTGGAATGTGATCAGGACACAACAGAATAAAGCACATGATGAAGGTGAATGAAAGTTAAAAGAGGTAACATTACAAAAAAGTATTTTCTTTTTCTTTTCTTTTTTTTTACCTGAATATAATGTCCCTACTGCCACCCTCACACCTACTAATCAGTTAGATAGTTCTCTTAGTTGCAAACTTCCAAACTTTGTATAAAATCAAGAAATTGGGAGATCCATAGCACAATATCAATGCAAAGGAGTCTACAGAAATATGTGAAATCTAAAGTAAGCACACAAGTTGCTCAGAGACAATGATAAAGTTGCATACTTGTTAGAAAACAAACATCATCATTGCACTGAAGACAGTACACTGATGACAATTCTCTTTGCTTTGCTGAAAGGAATAAAATGTTGATCTGTTGATATGTCTGGGTAAATAGCCAAGAAATCACCACTCTATAAAATACAAATTAAGATGTTCATTAAGAAAGTGAAGATTAAGTTGATTAAATTGAAAGAATATCAAATTGATGAAAAAGTAAAAACAGTGCAATTCATCTGTCGGAAAATATGATATATGTGTCATAGCAATCTACCAAGTTGCAGACCAGAGTGTTGGGCCAACACAACCATTTTTGCAGCCATTTTACTTTCAAGGTTAAAACCTGTGCATAGTAATGCTTAACCTTCCACATTCTTGTCAGAGAAGAGAATATTGCCTGAGGTGCAGCGACTCACTGAAGCAGATTATGGCTTTTTCAGTGGTTTGTATTATTTATAATAGAGCAAATAACAGAACTTCTGTTACTGCCAGGTAAGCTATACTGTTTGCAACTAACAAGCAGGTATATATATATATATATATATATATATATATATATATATATATATATATATATACATACATATATATATAACACTACACATATACCCTTTAGTAAGTAAGGCAAATACAGTCTTTTATTAACAGTCGTTGCTTGGTGCACAGAGAAAAAGAATAAGCTGGAGACTGCAACTGAATAATAAACTCCACTGTTTTTTTTTCCTTTTTGTTATTGATGGTACTTTTTTTTTTTGTTTACAATTTTGTAAAAATATGTCCGGATGAACTCTTCCCTTTCTGAATTTACTGCAGCGAACCTGGGGATCAACCAATGGTAAAAGTGCTTTAAACGGATATTAAAATACATCACACAGAAACAACACAATACACAAAAACATATCCAAAAGGCTCTTAAATAGATGGGTTTTCAGCTGTTTTAAAAAAAAAAAGTCAGAGATTTTGGTGCATAGAAGGGGAGGTAAACTCTTCCATAGTTTTCACGCTAAGGTTTGGAAAGCATGATTCCCCTTAACACTGACCTATGAACGACTGACCCTATGAGTCAAGCATAAAAATGGCACCTAACTCAAGGGATGAACCCACACTGTGTATACATATAACAATTCGCAAACAGCCAATTTTAAATTGGTATCTATAAAGTATCTTTGTTACTAGCACTCTGTTACAAAAACATAAATAATTCCCATTTACTTGGTGAATAGATGAAAACTGCCAAAGATAGTACAATCTGACAGATATAAAATAGTATTTTTGTACCAACAAGGGGATTCCCAGAGAGCTATTAGTTTTTGCATATCTAGACATGGTGTATACTGTGTCCTTAAAAAAATTGAGGAAACTGAATGGTGAATGATAAAGAATGGTAAATGGTAATTGGATTCTGGTATACCGCTTTCCTACCTTCCCAGAGTCCTCAAAGTGCATTATACAACATGCTTCACCCATTTATATAAACACTTTTTTCTATGCGAATGCGAATATCTCACATTCGCACACATTCATACTCCAGTGGATGCATCGGAGAGCAACTTGGGGTTAGTATCTTGACCAAGGATATGTGGCATGCAAACTGGAGCAGCCAGGGATTGCGCCACCAATTCTATGATTAGTAGATGTTCTAACCATGATTAATGAGATTAATAAGCTATTTGGTGATTAGACGTCAACGAATCATCAAAACAGAACAGAGTCCTAGCAAAGAAAGGAATCATCTCCATCACCCCCTGGAGTTTAGACATCGGTGGTGGCGGAAAAGAAGATGGAGGCTTGGATGAGAGTCAGAAAGTCAGAAGGACAGAAGAGTACTGAAAATTAGAGTTAATTAATTAATTAAACTAAAGTAATGATGTCAGTAATGAGTTTGAGACCATGGAAAAATGACAGTAATGTAAAGAATGGACTTGCAGTCTTGAACACCCAGGAAAGGGAGGAGATGTTCAATTACAGATCTTCCTTCTAGAACTTACACATGAGCTTCATGAGTATCAGTTCAAAACCATCTGAAGCTGCATCTGAAAGTCATTAAGAAATAGGAAAAAAAATACACCAAAGACCTACCACAGGACCTGAGAGATGTGTCTGGCTCTTTAGTTGATCAATCAAACCAATCTGAAGCTTTGTCAGAAGTGCTCTCAGAGGAAGACTAGCTGTCAAGAAGCCATTCTTAAAGAAGGGAAACAGGGTGAACAGCCAACATCCTAAGAAGAGCTTTAGAATAATTTTCAGGAAGCCTGAATAACTGTTCCTGAAGACTTCAAGAAACTACAAGATAGCTTGCCTAAGAGAATTCAGACTGTGTTAACAAATATCATTGGCCATGTATAGTGCATATTAGGACTGGGTGATATATCGAGTTTTTAAATATATCGATATATTTGTATACGAGATTTGAGATGTGACAATATCGTTTATATCGATATGGTCTACGTTACGTTATAACTATACTTGTGGAGCCGCAAGTTTGCCTCTCTTTCATCCACTTTTGTCTCTACGCTGCGTTACTCTGCCTCGCCTCTCCTTCACTGAACATAACTCCCCCTCCCCCATCGCTTCACCTGCAGGTGTTGTGCCCTTAAACAGGGGAAATAGTGAGGAGAGGTGAAAGAATGGCACAGACACGCAGCTCTCACTCTCACTCGTCTGTATTGAGTTTATGAAAATACTTTAGATAACACGAACTGGAGCATTAGACAAAAACATCTTTTTAACTCGCACATGTTAGCTGACACAGTCACTAACTTTCCACAGCAATGAAATAATACTTTAAGTACTACATGTCTTTCAGTAGTTAACTTATACAGGTAGTATCTTCACACAATATGGCGGAGTAATAGCGAAAACTAGCATACACAGCAACAGCGTTTAACTGGAACTTCTCAGCCAAAAACAGTCTGCAATTCACATCTTTCGCTACAATGAACAATGATAACGTAATAATCAACAGTAACACACATTTATACAGTTCTGTGCATGGCAGTTACCTTAAACAGGGGAAATAGTGAGGAGAGGTGAAAGAATGGCACAGACACGCAGCTCTCACTCTCACTCGTCTGTATTGAGTGAAGGAGGTGCGCGAACCCACCTACTGGAGCCCTGAGGCATTACCAATGGATTGACGCACAATCAACCCAGACAAAACTTTCACTACTTATCTCCCTCTATATTCCCACTGCATATTCTATTCAAAAACAGTCAAAGCAACAAATAACACAATAATAAAGGCATCACATGAAATGTAAGGAACAGAGATGTACAACTTCAAAACTAATCAAATTTATGATCCACCACACAGGCAACGACAAGATGGACACGGCACTTATCAAAGAGGAGCTGGTCGGTAAAAAGAAAACATTTGGAGATTATTTTAGTGCTGTCAGCGCGACGTTAACTGCATAACTGCATTAACGGGGCAAATCTCTGTTAACGAGTTACCGTTATCGCCCCGAGCGTGGGGCTGGACGGCGTCAACATGTTAACGAGCTAACCGCGCTAACGCGTTGACGCCTAAAATCCTTTCATTTTCTCAAAAATCGACAGTGTGCCTTATGTATGAATTCTGGTTGTGCTTACTGACCGCGAACCGATTTTATATGGTACACAGCGCTCAGAAACCTTTCAAAAAGTGTTTTGGTATGACTTTGGTAAGTTACGAAGCCGCACTGCTTGATGGATTGTTGGAGCATTACGGCTACCGAGGAGCCTCGCGAGTAATCCGTACTCTGCTTCAATGTAATATTACCGTACTGTGTGTGTATGAGGACCACACAGGAACCACAGGAACTTGGGAATAGAGCAGCTGCGAAATCTGTCTTTGTTATTATGCTCAGCGTCTTTGAGTTTACATTTTGACTGCACAATTGTGAGCTTTTTGTTATGCACAAAACAACATTGTTTTATTTTATTTATGGAGCATTATTATTTAATAAATGCTGATAATTTATTTCTGAGAAATTTTTTCTTGTACATCTACGCTGTATGTTAATAAAAGTGCCTATGTGAGATTTGGGACACAGCTTTGACTAAGAACTCTCTTTTTGTTCTTACTTTATGGCTTTAAAAAATATCGAGACATATATCGTATATCGCCATCCAGCTAAAGAATATCGAGATATGACTTTTGGGTCATATCGCCCAGTCCTAGTGCATATTGTATTTCAGTTTGTGTTTATGTTTCAATAAATTGCTGATGATGATAATGATGGGTCCTCAAGACTTATGTAGGTTTTTCATATGCCTACACAATTTCCTCATATTCCCATCTAGCATCCATTTGTTTTAATGAGACCCAAGGATAAAGGAAATAAATAACCAGTCATGGAGGATCACCTTATCTCGTGCCATCTGACTGTTTGCTGCTTAAAGTGTTGTTGAGAAAGGTTTTTACTAGCAGCCTCATCAGTGAGCTTTTACTGAACAATGGGCAGCAGGAGATACACACTGACTCTGTATGGTTTCTTTGTGTAGACAATGTTAATAAGAAGCTAAATGGACACTTTGAGCACCCACTTGGGAATGGTCATTTACTGCTTGAAAATATCCTAACAATTTAGATGGTTTAAGTCTAGATCTTTATCAGTTTTCTTGTTTTAGCAGATAGAGTTATATTATTTGTGCAGATCACCATCAGTCTGCAGTGAAGAGTTTAATTATGCCTCGAAGTAAAGCTTCTCAAAGGAAAAAGTAAGCAAACACTTAATTAGTAAGATGTAATAATTATACGCTATAAAGACAAAAGCACTGGTCTATACCTCTTAATGTCTGAATTCAAGTCCAGGAACCTAACCATGCAGTCTGCCTTTATAAACATTTGTGAAAGAGCAGGTTGTTCTAAAAAGCTGAATTCTAGTGTGGTACTTTAACAGACATTGTGTTGTTCAATATTATACATGTTGGTATTTTCTTTTGATGACAAATTAATAGCAGCTCTACGTGGATGATGCCAGATGACAAAATTCCATTCCATTCTCCTCAGCTTTTCTCAATTGGAAATTCTGTTGTTCTAAATTCCACTTTGAGTGTGTTTTTTTCATATTTGGGTATATAAACATCCCGTCATGGCAGACTATATATATTCCATATGTAACACATCTTTTACACTGATGACAGCCCATATGCTTCCATCTAGAAGCATGGTCAGCACTATGCAGTCACTGTGCTAGTCCCAGCCACCCAACAATCATGGTAAAAATCATATTATCAAATTCATTTTGGTTTTATGTAACTAAATATGTGTGTCTTACCAAGTATTAATCAAGCATTCTATACTTTTTAAATGACCTATTTTGTAAGCAATGGTTTGTCCTCTAAAAACCTATCTATGAAGTTCACTTCATGCAGTGTATTTCTTGCCATTCAGCAATCACAGAAATGCAAGTTTTCTAACATTGTTTTTACACCACCAGTAAAGGTTGTGTGAATAACCAGTTGTGCAAGGGCCGTTTTTTAAAGGACGCTGTCACAAACAAAGTGTGTCTGTAAAAAGTATTTTTTGTAAATCAAATAAAATGTATTACCACCAGAGATGGGCACGTTACAAGTAACGCGTTACTGTAATCCGATTACTTTTTTCAAGTAACGAGTAAAGTAAGGGATTACTATTGCAAAAAAAGGTAATTAGATTACTGTTACTTTCCCGTCAGCACGCTGCGTTTCTGTGTTACTAAAACCGTGATTTTTTTGCGAGAGTGTCTCATGACAATGACGTAAGCGAGTGCGACGTTCGTGGCAACAACTGTGTGCAGATCAACAATGGATAATATAACGAGCGCGGCAGAGAGTATGACCATGCAATGTTTAAAGCGTGGAAGTACTGACCTTACTTTGAGTTTGATTCCGTAAAAAGTGACAAAAACATTAGCGTCTGCTGTTCGAAGAAAACTTCTTTTTACAGCGAAAAAACCCCCTAAACTTCCGCAAAAGCACCGAGTAGGCTACGCTGCCAATGTGAAAATTCACAGAGAAACTCCCGGATTCTTCCACTGACATGACGGCTGCGACACACCTGCACCATTGCAAACCTCTACCTGCCTCACTCCTGCTAAACAGGTGAAAATAGAGCAACAGGACAGCTGATCCTTTGATTTTATTTATTTTCTGCTGTGTTTTACTTGCATCTATTTGAAAGAGTGAGTGTAAACACAGAAAACAATTTTATTTAATATGCTGGAGTTGTGCAGAAAATAGGTTTAAATGTTAAACAAATTTCTTCCAGTCAGAGAATGTTGCATATAATTTAGTTTTTGCTTGATGCATAAAGTTAAAAGATTAAAAATAATAAAACAAGTTTTAAAAAGAGACTGTTTCATTTGATTACATTTTATATGATGGATTATGCAGAAAAAGTAGAATTGGGATTGAAGCAAATTAAGATCTATCGCTTCATTACCTATTCAGGGTGTAAATCATGTTTTTAAAAAGTTACTAAGTAACTAATTACTTTCAAAAATAAGTAATCAGTAAAGTAACGGGATTTTGGGGGGGAAGTAATCAGTAATTAGTTACTGATTACTTTTTTCAAGTAACTTGACCAACACTGATTACACACTAACACAAATCAATAAAATGTTGACATCAGAAGGCAAGCAGTGAATGGATGTCTCATGGGTGCTGTCGAGTAGAAACCACAAATAGCTGATGCCAGGTAGATGGAAAAGAGAAACACCACATACCTCACCTTCCATAGCATAGAAGGCCCATGGGAGCTGCATTAGTTGATGTCCCTTTCATTCCAAGATAGACTAGGACCGCCTAAAAGACAGAGAGAGGGCAAAGCAATAAAAGACATTTCAACAAAATTATATGACATTGCATTAGAGTAGATGGTACATGACTGAACTCTATACTTCCAATCAATGACTTTGAGGAAAAAAAACCACAATAAGCGTGGGTGATCAATTTATATTATATCAGAGACAGATAATCCACCTGATTACCTTCTTGGCAGCAAGGAAATTAATTGAAATGCAATGCTATACAGTATGACATAAAGTAGTACAGTTTGAAAGACCTGGGTCTAGCCGGTAAGTTAAGGTACCTTTCTTTATCTGAAATACAACAGAAAAAAAGCCACAGAAGCACACATTCATCATTCTGCTGTCCAGTGAACTTCTGGAACTCTTGGTTCTCCCATATTTATGTGTTTTCCATCTCGTGTAATATCTTGTAACAAATCAAAGAGGAATAGTAGTGCGTGCGTGTGAGATTCGATTGGAGAGGGTGCGGGGCTGATAGGGTCACATTAAAGTGGAACTAAAAAGAAAAAATTATTTACTTATAATGACTTTCATTTTTCTATACTCATCTGAAGTACAAAAGAAACAGTTCCTCAGAAAATATCCCATTTCTGTGAGATCACAATCATTCCCTAGATAAGAAACTTAACTGATAATGGATTATTACAGAAGCAATATGTGTCATAGACAGTTTTTCTTTATGCATAGCCAAGTTGCACCCAGTGACACAGTTCCAATCTGTATGACATATTATTGTATTACAGTGCTTCCACACCAGGGTCAAGGATCAACCCTTTTCAACTTTGTTACGCATCACTGTGCTCAATTGGATTCAGATCTGGTGACTATGGGAGTCATTTCCATACATTTTCAAGAATCATCGTTTGAGCTTTTTCACCTCATGTTATCCTGGAAGCAGCCTTTAGAGGATGAGTACACTTTGGTCATGAAGAGATGAACATGGTCAACAACAAGTTTTAGGTAGGCTGAGGCATTTTGGCATAATGCTGCATTTGTCAGGGGTTGGTTTGTGACCCAGCGTTTTGAGTTTATTTTCTATTTTTGTTTTTCTTATGTTAGATTGTATTAATGTTAAGTTCTTCTGTTATTTGGTTACTTTTTCTGTCCTCTGTGTAGTTTGTCTTGTCCTCTGTGTTTTACTTTTAGTTATGTCAGTGCTTTTGTCTCCCTTATCTGTTCCCATGTGTCTCTCCCTGTGTTCCTTGTCTCCCGAGTCTGTCATGTGTTTCATGTGGATTTCTTATGTCTTCATGCTCCTGCTCAGGTTCATGTTCATGCTCTTGTTTTGTTTCCTCTCATCATAGGTTTTGCATGCCCCTGTTCAGGTTCATGTTCATGTATTTGTCATAGTTTTCATGTTTAGCTCTAGTTTTTCCAAGTTTAGTTTAGCTTTTGGTCTTTGCCTTAGTTCGCCATTGTCCTTTTGTTTTCCACATTTTACTCCCAGGCTAAATAAACGGCTCGCCTTTTTGCTACACTTTAACTTTGTCTCCCATACGTCTGCTTTTGGGTCCGCTCCTCAAACACATTGACCCGCCCAGCCGTAATACCATTCCCATATAGATGATAAGAGGATTGGCCATGAAGCTCCAGGTTTCCAGTTTATTTATATACAATTTTTTGTTTCGCAAGGGTCATTAAAAAAGAATTGATCAAAGCTTGTTTAATAAGGAAGAGGTGAAGAATTGAATGCAACAAGAACGTCAAAAGTTTCGTTTACTTAATTTACTTAATGAAAATGCTCATTTCCTTACACAATTACTTACATTTTGAATGTTAAAAACTATACAGAGTGCACGGATCATTTTGTTTCCCTATTGCTTTCCAAAACAAGCAAACGGCCGTTTAACACAATTTAATTCCAGAGAGTGTACATGGTGTAATAATGAAAAAATTAATGAAGCAAACAATCTTAATAATTTAATCATATGCATTCATTAATGCAGAGTCACACTGGGAAAATGCTTGTAATTGTAAGACATGTTCATTATTACCTAGGGAAGGCCAGAAGGAACCAAGTTATGTAGAAAGCAAAAAATAAATTATGTTAAAAATAACAGAGGGTGATAAAGTTGCTTAGAAGCTGATGTTTTAGAAGAAGTTATCAAAAAATAAAGTAAGCACCACCATCTGAATCAACGTTTGTGTTATTAGTACGCAGTCCAGACTCATAGTCTTTTCTTTGTTTTCTTTTTTTTTTTAAACCTGTCCTGTCTGGCAGCTTGTGCAATGATAAAATGATAGAGTGCAAATAGAAATGCACAATGTATCGCCAACTGCTGCTCCTGTAAGAAAAAAGCAAACATACAGCACCTGGAACACGTAAATTAGAAAATATACAGATACATAAACTAACAATCTCCTTGTAGTATGTGTGTGTGTGTGTGTGTGTGTGTGTGTGTGTGTGTGTGTGTGTGTGTGTGTGTGTGTGTGTGTGTATGGCTGAGGCTTGTTGAACCTTGACCCCTGTGGGACATGGTCCCACTGCTTGCTGGGTGCTTCTGCCCCTCGCTGGGAACAGGGTGCTTGTTGGTTTCGGGGTTCATGGTTGGAGTGTTGCGTGTTCTGGTTGTTGTTGGACCACTCCCTTGGTGGCACGGGGCGCCTTCAAACTCATGGGGACAGGCATTTTGTCCCCATAAGTGACTGTTGGCCCCCACAAGTATAGTGGAATGCCAATTTTAAATTTTCTGTCCTCACAAATATATCTAAACATGTACACAACCACACACACACTCATTTACTCTCATCCAGCCACAAATGACATACATCAGATTCATAATCTACATGCAACTCTATAACATATTGTCTCTGCTTTAACATTTTTTATATATGTTTCATCTATTTTTGCTCCTCTGGCTCACTTGTTGTGTTTTTCTCATGTGTGTAGAACAAGAAAGATTAGGTCTTAGATTAGGTAAAATATCCTGACCTGAGCAATACAACCTCTCATTGTAATCCTGTCATGACAAAGGTGAGCAAAAAAGACATGAACATTGGAAACTGGGAGTTAACAACTGTACATTGTTCAAAACATGTTTTTTGTTGAGATTTTATTATTTTATTTGTGTAATAAAACAGCATAGCATTTATTGTTGCTAGGCACTGCAAATCCTTAACCTCCTTGCTTTAACCACATAGAAATTAGAAACATTTTCAGCAATTAGAAATGTTGACCTCATGAATGATTTTGGCATTGCATATTTCTGTTAAGGTTTTTCAGATTTGGTGTTCCAAATAAGTAACAATTCTATAAGGAAATATACGGACATTATCTTTATGCACCAGTGTCCTAGTAGATATAAAGTTGTCTGTTAGGATCTTCCAGACATTTTGGTGTTGTTGAGCTGGTCGGTCCATTCCCTTTGTGTGACAATGTACCCAGTTGTTATTACAGCCATGCCTAAGGTTTTTGCTATCTCTTTGATAGGTTTTTCAGCCTAATGATAGCCTCCTTCAATTACATCAGTATCCTCATCTCACATTGAAAGCTCCAGTGAAATGGAATTTTAATTATGAAGATGGACGAGGCCAATGCAAATCACACACTTGGAATCAACTTCAGATCTTTTTCCTTCTTGATTTGTGATGGATTAATGAAGAAAGGCTCACTTTGCCATGAAAACTACTTGCCAGTAAATTGTCCAATTACCTTCTTTGAAAAGTCTTTGAAAATGTGGAACTATGTATTAATGTGCCTGTAATTTCTAAACATTTGATAGGAGTTTAATAAAACAATAGTTCTGAAAATCACAACTCAATTGATTCAAAATCCACTGTGGTGGTGTACAGAGGCATAAATATGAAAACTGTTATTGTCCCAATATTCATTGACCTAGATATCCAATATCCAAAATATCCAAGCCCAAATATTTACATATATTGGGCTTGGATGAATATTTTTTACACAAGCCCATAATATTTTCAATTCGCACACTGACAGAAAAGAGTACGAACGTTTAATTTAAAATATGGCAGCAAAACAACCACTATTGGGTGCTACAAAATAATAAAGAATAACTAATATCAAAATGTAAACAAAACAAGCAAGACATGAATTCTGAAAAAGAGATTGAGAGACTGAAAAGAGTTAATTCAAGAGTTACTTTTTCTACCTCATTTTATATTATTTGTATATTTTTATCACTTTTAGGAGACCATAAGTCCTCACTGTTACACCAAACAGCTAAATACAGCAGATCAATAGAGCATTTGACTTAATATATTACCATCTAATGTGACATGTGTTAATGTGTAGTAATAAACAGTGATCAGCGAAATAAGCAAATGCTCAGTATTAGTCGGGATAAAGAAATAAGAAATCAATATATCTGTTAATTTCAGACTCTACCACAGACATTGTAAAGCATCTTATATCTTGACTATCTACAAGTCCAGCACTAGTAATCAGTATCCAAAAACTCAATTTAATTCTTGCATTATGAATTCCATCATTTGGTCTTACATTAATGATAGAGGTGATTGCCTACAGCATTGCTGTAGAATCTCCCCATTAGTCTAGTCTACTGGTTTGAAATCAGGTGAATATGATATTATTGGCGCTCCATTCGTAGCTCTCTCCTCAGACCACTCACTGAGAAAGACTGTGGCTGATGGCAATCATAAAATGTTTAACATCTTAGAATGCATGTAATTATATGATGTAGATTAGGTTCTACTTTTCAGTCCTAAGTTTTGCATTACTTTTAGGCATCTGATAGCATGGATGGTAACATTAGTAGGTTGCCAAACTGCTTTATTGATTGTATCTTATGCTCTACTTTGTCATTAGTGGAATTTATTGTTAGCATGGCAATATGCCAAAATAGGTCTAAGAATGTATCAAATATTATAATACTGTATAATTAATATAACAAGTTTATTGTAATACTTTTGCATCACATATTATTAACTTGTAATTACTTGTTTAACAAATGGGAAATAAGGCAAAGATTTCCCTTCAAAGACGGTGCATGTTTCCACAGGTTTGACATCAAGTTTCTTGATGGTGATAACATTTTTACTGCTTCAGGAGGAAATACTGTTGCATTTCCACCTCTAAAGGGGCCCTGTTTTACAAAATGGGTCCAGTGTGAGTGTCGCAAGCACTGGCAGACCCTCAATAATTTTGTGAATGAATTACATACATGTATCTTATTGTTACATCTCAGCAGTTTACACCTGAACACTCAGACAAACATGATGACTACACCGTGCTACACAAACACTTGTGTCATTCTTCTGTTCTCTCTCTTTCTCCTTCCCTATTCACCTTTTTATTCAAAGCAAATGTGTTTTTGGCACGTAGTCCATCCTTCACTCGACTGGATTACCTGCCAGCACCAGCTGCCAAATGTGTACAAGCTTTTAACACTGTGGCTCAATTGGCTGGTTTCCATGCCTTTTAAACACACACATGCCCGACTGCACAATAATGAGACTCACACACATGAAGATGAGTGCAATCCTCAACAGCTGCATTGAGATTTGTTTTAAAATCGGCACCTGAACACATTATCTGTTATCTCAAGTTTCTCTAGATTGTTGAACTGTAAAAGATTAACATACAATTAGGTCAGAGCAAGAGAATAAGAAAAGTACCTGTGGTTTCAGTGTAGAATGTGCAGGTAATTTCTAGTTAGGTATAAACAATATAACAACAGAATTAAATTATTTAAACCATACCAATGATATGAAGTAATGGTGGTATAATTTTTATATAATATTCCAATGAAGTGAAAAGTACGCACATATACATATAGACATATAGGAACATATAGCTTTTTTTCCTTTGGCTGGTCAAATTACAGGTCAAAACAGTGGATGATCTGCTTACATCTTACCTTATTCCTAATATCCTCTTCTCTCACACATCCATGATCAACCTGATTGAAGAGCTTTGCATAAATAAATCCCCACAAACCTCAATGTGTAGATAGAGCACTGGAGAAGAGAGTACAACATGATGCTTGGGACAGTGAGCACCGGACACACCTCAAATTGTAAAAACCAGTGTTGAAAAACAGTCTGGTCACTTATTTCCTTTGTTACAAGTTATTCCAGCTACAACAAAAAAACAGAGTCCACACAAGTATAGTAAGCATTAACTATTATATTTATAGAAGATGAAAATGGAAAAGCCCCTTAACCTGTTAAGCCCCACGCCCCCGGAAGCCAGAAGATGAGGGGAGCAACAGCAGTAAAAGTAATAGTAACAAAAAGAAAGAAGCCAAACAGAGCAGCAAACATATTTTTTCCCTCAGATTTTTCCACTTCTGTCTACATTCCTTCATGTCCATTCCCATAGTTTCTGTGATTTGTGGACATAGTTGTGGGTTGCGTCCATGTGACGTGTAATGACATTTTATAGGGAGGTGCATGTCAGGTTATGCCATAATTTTTGGGAGAGAGTTTCAGATGGGTTTGGGGTTGTGACGTAGCTATGGCGTAAATTTCCTGCTAAAGCACAAATCCCAAGAAACTGACCAAGTAGCTCCAACCCAGCCTTTGTACTGTTTGGTGGCTGATTGCTGAGTGGGACCAGGTGCACACTGGCTCCTCAGGGAAAATAAGTGGCAGCTTGCACAGAAGAGAGCAACACACACACATACATACACACCGCACTACTGCATCTAACATCAGTAAATCAGTGGTGTGGCGTATGCATGAATGAATGAGCAAAGAGTCTATATCTGTCAGCCCAGGAACCTGTCTGGCATGTGGGGGAGAGAAGAAGAGAGAAAGAGTGGTCAGGCCAGCTCCTTTTTTCCCCTATGCCATAATAAGCCGTTGATGACAACAAGCCGGCTAGACTACCTCAGTCCCCCATAGCCACATGACTTATACAGACAAACTGATAGTGGTCATCACACTTTATTGTTACTTCAGTTTGTCTTTGTATTGATTGTTGCGACCTGTTTGACAAACCTACCTTTAAGCCCCAGCATCTATGTCTTAATTTGTGCCTGCAATGGTGTAGTAGTTAACACATCCACTGGACAAGGAAAAACTTGCCAGTTTGATTTTAGTTGGAGAAAAAAAATGACCTTTAGAGTTGCATTGGGGGAATAAAATCTCTTGTAAACACTGCAAAATGACACAAGTGGTGATGCCTGTTGTGGTGACCTCATCTGGCAAGGGAGCAGCTAAAAGTAGACTTATCTTTTTTTTAATATGCATAAACAACTGGATTAAAATCCGTGTAATGTTGAAAAATAATTATTGCAATCTACTTACTTAAATAAGTTTATTTTTCATACCTCCCAGAGGTAGAATTTTTCACCTTTTTTACTTTTGTACTATTCTTTATAACAATAAGTCTGGGGACCTGCAATAGACTGACAACCTAACCGAGGTGTACCCTGCATGTCACCCCATGCCAGCTGGGATAGACCCTGAATTGTACAAGGAGAAGAACATGGATGGCTGGACAAGTCTGGACTGAAAAATAACAGTAAAGATTATTACAGAACTCTATATGCATTTGCAGTATTCATTGCACAAACTCCTGCTGAATAAGTTGTTGTTGTTGCAGCAATCAACATTATTTTATCTGCCCCGGTAACTTTTTTGCAGTATGTTTTTTTTTTCTTTTTTATATCAAAATGTTCTGATAGTTTCCTGTCTGTCAGCACGTTTTGCAGGTGAGTGTAGCACCAAAGGGAGAAATGAGTGGAACCTCCTTGTCAGTGTGGCATGATGCTACTGTTAGGAGAGAAAGTAATGAGCACAGAGGTCAGCACTTTCTATTTCTGCGACTCTACACACAGAAAAACAATGCAAACACACATTTATAAATGCACTCTCTCACTCACACACACACACACACACACATCCTAAATGACAGGCACTTCTGTTCCTTGGGCCCTTTTCAAACCAGAGTTTTGCTCCACTTTATTTTCTGCCAGTTTCAATATTATGCTACCATCAGTGCCCGTAATCTTTTTTTTTTCCGTATCCAAGCTGTGACTGACAGTCTGCCTTGTGAGTGTGCCTGGCAGATTGGAGTAATAAGGTAGAATGGAAATGTCTCTTTTACACAGACAGGAATGGTTTTACTGTTTAGTAGACAGTAAACAAAAAAATCTGCCTATTTAGTATATATTTTTAAAAATCTACTGACATGCAGGCATACACACACACACACACTAGTTAGGAGTAGAAGGTTCATGCAGTTGCATAATGTAGTACCGTGTGAGAATTGTGACTCATGCAGAGTAGAATATTTGTATTATTCTTCGTAGACATTGCTGTTGATTCATGAATTTCAGAGATTTTGGGATACGGAATGTGAAGGAAATCCAAGAACGGAGTGTAAAGGAATGTAAATCTCAGATAAATACTCTTCATGGCCAAACATATTGAATAAGCAAACAAAGTATGTGGACAACCAAATATTACACCCATATGTGATTGCTCAACGTCTTATTTCAAAGCCATGGGTATGCATCATTTATTAATGTTTATATTTAGGAAAAAGTATGTTGCATGAACTGGTATCACATATATCAACATTTATACCCTAAGCTAGTTTGCTCCATTCTTTGCAAGACAAACCTTTCAGCAAACAGACAACAACAAAAACAGCACAAAAAAAACCTCATAGGTCACAAATACCAAAAAGATAATAAGTCTTTTTAATATGAGAAAATGACATTTTTATGCTTTCTCCAAGATTTTGGAACCTGGCTGCAGGTATTTGCTCACATTTACCTAGGAGATCATTTGAATATATTAGTCCAAATGGGCTTTTCCCTCTATAATGGGAAAACCACTTTGTACACTGAGATAATGCTGTAAGTACTCTATCGAAAATATTTTTGTATGCTGCTCTTTTAGACCGACCTCATTTTTAAATAAAACAGCAACGTCCAGCAGTGATAAACAGCTGCCTCGCCATCTATTTTAAGGGGCGTGACAATAAAAACTTTATCTTCTGTGAGCGTAGACTCAGAATCCTGGACTTCACTGCACTTACAATTGATGGGCATGTTCCTAGGAAGTCCACAGATGTCCAGGACTGTCCATGCCTTTCTCCAGACATGTGACTAGCTAATCTTCTGAGTTCAGAAGATTAGCTGAAAGAAAAATAAATGCCTGCAATACCTGACATCTTGTACTTTTTAGATTCGTAGTGAAGGACAGAGTGGTTAAGAACCCCTAGCATAAGTCATGGGGTTCTTGGGAATCTTGGCATATGCTTTGTGCATTGGGGTTATTTGGTATTTACCATGGCTGTTTACCAGCAAAACTCTCCATGTTATTGAACTAAACTGATTAAATGATTTACTCTACTTCCTGTAAATTTCAACACGCACAATTAAAATTCTGCCTATCCATCATCTCTTTTGTGTGTTCAGGTATCCTGTCTTTGCCCCTCTGTCATGGACAAAGCATCTTCACTGTCTCCCTCTGTCCCACACTCTTACCTGTATCCTCCTTCATTCTTCTCTTATTTAGCCTCCAGCCCTGCTGTCAGCTACAGGCTACTAGTTTCACCTGAATGCTATTTTATACATGGCTAACAAAAACCTGTCATAGTTTAAATTTCCATTCTGTAATTTGATCAACAGTATGTATATCTGTGTATCAATTAATAAAATATTAATATTAACAGAAGAAAAAGTCTAGTCCTTCAAAGTATGGCATTTAGGAGACATACTTCTTTTTCTTAGAGTTAATTTAGAGGGTGTAAATTTGGACTAAACATGCTGATGTTGGGGTGGTAGTGGGGAATCTGAAAATGATTAATGAAGAGTAGCAGCAGTTCCAAGTAACAGAATAGCTTACAGGTGAGCTACTAGGCAGCAGTCGTGAGTGAGGAAACCAATGATGGCTTAATTATGGCACCATAATTACGCCACATGTGTTAGAGCGAGAACAATATGCTCTGTCAGGGGGCAGCCTGAGCAAGCGCACAGACTTTGCTTCCTTTTGGGTTTATGAGTTTCAGGCAAAGCCCCGCCCCGCTTGCTGGTTTCTTTTCACAGAGACGCAAACTGACAGCTAAAATGAAGGTACACGAGCATGCACTGATACATATGCACTTGTAAAGCTGCCTTATTTTTTTCACCAGATCAGAAAGACTTGTAACATCTTGGCATCAACCTTGAACTGCATCCCAATGGAGAAACACCAAAATAAAAGCAATTTAACAGGAAAAAGAAAGAGAGAAGAGGAGAGCCAGGGACAGAGACCAGTGTTAGAAGTCCTTATATGTACGATTTGCCTTGCCCTCATAACAAAGCAAAACAAAACCCTATTTCATAAATAACATCTTGTTTGCCACTGATAAAGTAAGTCATATTCTTTCTCCCAACAAATGTGGCTCCCAAATCTCATAAACCTCTTCTAACCTTTCATAAATCTGTTTTTTTTTCTTATATCCTTTCATTCTTTGCTTTCTCTCTTTGTGACCCTCTCCTTCCCTTTTGGATCTGCAGTGCTGCTTTATTGTCTAGATAAGTTGACAGCAGCAGGATTTCTTTTTTTCCAAGCACAATGCGCTTTTGTTATGAAGGTGGAGGAATTAGTGTTTGAGATTAGCTGATATCATCTCTATATCTTACCAGAGAGAGCACAGAAGAATTTGAAAGAAAAAAAAATCACTTTCGTAGCTTCTCAATTACCAATCGCTGACCTTAAGGTTTCAGACATTTTCTCACTGCTTCTCCATATATTACTGTTGACATTTCTACATTTGATTAATAACTTGCAATAACATTCCTCTGAATCCATGTGTTAAAAGAAGACTTCAAAAGAGGAATGAGCAGAGCTCAGAATTGAGATAAATATTGTCATGTCCAATCTTCTACTTGTTCTGATTGGTGTAAGATAAAGGTTCTCGTGGTGTTAGGTTGGATTTGGACCCTCCTGAATCGTGGCACATTGACAGGGTTTAATAGGGGCCAGAGGCTTTAAAGGTCCAAGTGCATCAGAGTTATGATGTTCCTCACGTCGTTATCGCCATCAATCTGAATTTGATAGACGAGAGCACAGGAGAATAAGGAGACAAAGAGACAGCAAAACAGACAGACTGTGTGTATTTGTGCACTTCTCTTCAGGCTGCCTGATTCCTGATTCTTCTCATTATCTTATTCTTATTTTGCCTCCACTGTTTTCAGAGAAAAACACTTTTGTTCCCTGAACACAGCCCTATCTTTTTGGCTATCTCCCTTGAGATGAGTAGCCAGAATAAACTCCTAAAATTGAATTCTTTGGATTTCATTTTTTTTTCTCCCTCCCGCCTGAGGTCTTAAGAATACCGTCTTTGCCAATATCTCGTGGCAAAGACAACAAAGACAGCTTTCGTAAATAATGACAGAGGTAATAGAGCTTTAAATTCACTATTCACTAATAGAAATAGAGAAACACGCGGAATTGATGGAATAGATAGAAGAAAGAAACGAGGATAAGAAACAAAAAAGAGAAAGACGCTTTTAAAACCAACAAGTGTATTTCTTTCCAACTTTCTCATTTCTATCTGTAGAGTGACCTTGACTTTCCTGAATGAATGGTGGAGGAGAGAGGTGTTTTTAAAACATGCACTTACCTTGCATTGAGGTGATTTTAGCAGTGCATACAGTCTCACACACATGCACCAGCTGTCTCCATGCCATCTCTGTGTCCCCACCACATCCCCCTGGACTGAAGAGATTGTTTTCTCTTCCCTCTAACCGCCCACTGCTGACAACCCCCCATGTGTCCCTTCCTTTTTCCCCCTCAGTCTAATTATTCAGCAAGTGAGGGAGGCAATCTGCTCTCCCTTGTTGCTGCTCAAGTGCCCATTAGAGGGAATGTGCTTCATCTTTCTAATGAACTGATCACATTAAATGAGTTGAAAAACTCTGTGGCTTTGCTCACGTGTATTGAGGGAAACTGAGGGATGTGGTAGGTAGGGATGAAGGGGATTTAGGGGACAAATAGCAGCAGTGCATGAGTGCAGTGGAATAACGGGGGAAAAGGATGAGGTAGATACATTCATTGTGCTTTCCTTTCTCTTCAAATGCACGCTGATTGTAAAACAGGGAAATTTCCATTTCTTTTCCGCACTCTGAATGTTGATCTTTCACAGTTAAATCCTCTCTGGCGCTGCAGAGCAAAACAGCTAAAGTGATGATTTGTATTAAAATATGGTTCGTTAAAAAATAAAATACCGAGAGATTGTATTGATTTAGAGAACCTAGCTGACCTTATGAGTTCAGATCCGTGTACCTCACCAGATTTATACAGCGGTGAATGCACTGATAATCACAATAAATCATTATTAAATTTTAAAGGATCCACCTAGAAACCAATGTTTTGTTGTTTGTTGGTGTTGTTTTAGTTCATTTATTTATCAAATATACTCCATAATGTTGGAGATGTCCATATTTTTCAATATTATTATAAAATAAAAGCCTTTTTTGGGGGGGAAATTTCAAAGAACTATGTTAAAAGCTGTTAAAAAAAGAAAAAGTAAATTCACGTTCTGTTTGTCTCATTTTTGTGCTATCTCTTCAACAGGAACACTTGCTTGACAAAAAGATCTGAAGGCAAGTTGCCACAGATGGAGAGGCCTAATGCACTTAGCAAATTGCATTCTGGTTTTATGAAAATCTCATTTGCCTGAATCTTTACAACACAAGTCTGTGCCCCATAAAGGCACAATAGACACACTCGTGGGAAACGTGTCATTAAAGAACAACTAATAAATAATAAATTCCTGGAATTTAATAAAGCCCTAAAACCATATCTTGCAAATTTATATATTTTGATTGTGTTAACGGGAAAAAAAAACTTATTCATGCCTTAAAGTGCTTTAGATTTTTCTAGTCACTCCCTCAGTCCTTTACCACTTGCCTGTAATGAATGACCAGAATAACCAAATCAACAGTAAGTAACAGACGTTGATGTCTGTCACTCCTGTCTTCACACACACACACACAGAGTGGAGCAGGAGATGAGAGAGAAATAACAAACATGGATCCTGTGAAACAAAGAGCAGAGAAGAGCAACAAATCAGGACGATAGACTCTCACGCTGAACTAAAATTAAAAAACAGAAAAATGAATCAACTTGGATATCAAACAGTCTTTAATAAAATGAATCACCATGAAATAATTAATAGCAATATTATAAGTATTATAGTGTCTTTGCCTGATAAGGGGTTGAAGTGAAAAATAGCTTCTAAAAGGTGTGCGTGCGTGTGTGTGTGTGTGTGTGTGTGTGTGTGTGTGTGTGTGTGTGTGTTTTAATATCCACAAATATTATACCTTCAGACTCTGCAATTGACTGGCGCCCTGTCCAGGATGTTCCCTGCTTCTCTTCCTATGACAGCTGGGATCAGCTCCGGCACCCCAATGACCCTGGATTGGCTAAGGGGAAGAGAGTGGCTAGATGATGGATGGCTGCATGGATAGATGGATGGATCTTCAACAAATATGACAAAATGATAAAATAAATAAATGTATAATAAAAAATCACAAACATCAACATATTACAATCAAAAACTAGAAATTGCTCAGTCGAATCTCTACAACTTATGTTTCTATGAAAGTTCAAAATGTGCTTTACTAAATAGCTGAGAACTAGATCAGATTACCAATCTCGACAACATGAAGACACTGTCCACTCGAACTGTGAAACATCACTAATAGTAAATTCTAAATTTAGTGCATGAGAGATGACATGAGGTTGGTGGTGATCAATAGCAAGAGTTTGAATTGCCACCAGTGCAGAAAATAAATGGCAATGCATAGTGACAAGAGAATGGGAGGAAGAGTGAGAGATGATGGGAGAGGAGAGAACAGAAGGGAGGGAGGGAAAGAAAAAGAGAGAGGAGGAGATGGTGTTGGTGGTGAAGAGGAGGAAAGAAAAAATGGTCCTGTCCCCCAGTTTGGGTTAGAAACACTTATAACTCAGGACCATAGATTATGACAGTCCAATCTTCTGGGCTGCTGCCTGAAAAATAACCACGAGCTTCCAGCTGCCACGCACACAAACACACACACACATACACACATGCATGCAGAGGGAGATGGGTATAAAGTGGAGCAGCGAAATGAAGGGCCAGGCGAAAGAGGAAAAAGTGGGAGGCAATGGAAATGAAAGAAGGATATGGGTGTATGCAGAAAAGGTTGAAGTAAAAAGAAAGCAGAACTGTAAGCGGGATGGATGAGAGCATAAAGAGCAGAGGAAGTGTGAGTGTGATGGGAGGGTTTGTGAAAGTAGCAGATGGAAAAATAATGACAAAAGAATAAAAGAAGCAGAGCAGATAACAAACAGAAAAGGAGGGTTACTTGGTGTTAAAGGTGCAATCTTGCTCTGCAGGATACAGCACCATTTTTCAAAAGATTTTTGCCCTAGCATGTGACTGAGAGATTTATTTATTTAATTTCATGTAACCCTGCACCATCTCGTTGGGATTAAAAATCTGTTTTGCAAGACAGACCTGGATAACAGGGCAGAAAAACACCTTAAAATCAACATCAAAGTACACAAACTAGAAGAGTGAGACAGTGTACCAGTACTGACAATTGAAATTATATTATTACTCTTAAACTGATTATTTAAGTGATTTCACTGAAGACTTCACTGACTCAAATTAAAAACACTGACTAAATAGCAGCTAGCAGAGGAACACCGATATGCAAATGTAGGGAACTGCAGCCATCTTTAAAAATGTTGTGCATTTACAAGTCATAATGATCAGTCTTTTGTAAAAAAAAAAAAAAAAAAAAGTTATATTGCCTTTACTTCTATGTGTTTCTACTGCTACAGAAAAGATGCTGTATGTATCCATTGTACAATATCTTGCTTACTGTTGTGCCTTTGCACTACAACATCTGAAAAGCTCTTCATTAGATTTGTGAAGAGGATGTTTTCATGTTGAAATCACCCAAGGATTACTCTTTTCATAAAGGTGGCCTCACCTCTGTATAACATTTAATACGGTAGAGAAACAACCTAGGTTTTGTGCTGATTTTGTGAATATTTAGTAAATAAAATGGTCAAAATCCCTCCATCACTAAACAAATCTCTTTCAAGTGTAACTTTATTACATCTGCAAAATAAATAAATAACAAATGTGAGAATAAATAAGTAATGCAACATTTTGTCAGTTATTGTTTGTACTGGTTGAATAATAATTTTCAAAGTGCAAAGCAAAATAACATCACTTGTAGCTTACTGATCAGCAGGAAGCAATTTTGTATTTTTGATGAAAAGGAGCTCCTTTAAGCAACTGATAGATTTTTCTTTATGAGGACAGTTGTTTAACTGTGTCAGGATAATAATCGTAATAACAGTATTATTAATAATAATAGGATAATAAGTTCATTTAAGAAATAAATGAACGTTTTAAACATAACCTTTAAACTACCAAACGTTACTGTGGCTCTCCTCAAGAGATACTTTCAGAACATATCTGGAAAAGCTGAGTCCCAAGATCATCCCAAGAATCCTGAAATTGTATTTTATGATGAAAGGAACGCCCAAACTCACACACCTCACCATTAATCAGAGACTATGAAGGAAGTTCCATTATGAAAACCTTCACCTGGACCTGTAGTTTTGACACATCTCAGCCTCTAAAATTAATTAATCTTTCCCAAATGGCAAAATTGATAAGACTAGAGAGAGGCTTAAAATATTGACATTATTATTATTTTACCTTCAACATCTCTCTCACCAGCTGCAAGACAATCCTTCAGCTGTCTCCCATTTGCCCTTTCCAAGACACAACATGAACTCCCCCTCAACAGCAAATAAGTCTAAATACCAAATGACAGACTTTACTCGTATCATACAGTATGTTGTGGGACCAGTGTTTTCCAACATTAACATTAGCAAATGTCAGGGCAGTATACCGCCGCGCTCTCAATCACAGCTGAACCATCAGCACATTACAGTACAGTAGTACATCAAAAGGGTTCATGCATTTAACTTTGAAATGAAAGATAAGATAAGATAAGATAAGATAACCTTTATTAGTCCCACACGTGGGAAATTTGTTTTGTCACAGCAGGAAGTGGACAGTGCAAAAGTTATGAAGGACAATTAGAATAAAATAAAATAAGAATAAATACAGTACACAACTGTACAGAATAGAATAAAAATAGAATACTATATACAGTAGAATAAAATAGAATAAAATATACAATAGGATAAAAATAGAATACAAATGCTATATACAACAGAGTGAAAAATACAACGGTGCCAGAAAGATTATTGCACATTTGTGTTATTGCACATTTGTGGATGTGTGTGTTTGATCAGTTAAAGTCTTTGTTGTGGAGTCTGACAGCAGTGGGGAGGAAAGACCTGCGAAATCTCTCCGTCCCACACCGTGGGTGCCGCAGTCTCCCACTGAAGGAGCTGCTCAGTGCTGTCACAGTCTCATGCATGGGGTGGGAGATGTTGTCCAGCAGGGATGACAGCTTAGCCACCATTCTCCTGTCACTCACAACCTCCACTGGGTCCAGAGGGCATCCTAGAACAGAGCTGGCCCTTCGGATCAGCCTGTTCAGTCTCTTCCTGTCCCCAGCAGAGATGCTGCCACCCCAGCAGACCACACCATAAAAGATGGCTGAGGCCACCACAGAGTCATAGAAGGTCTTCAGGAGTGGGCCCTCCACTCCAAACGACCTGAGTCTCCGCAGCAGGTACAGCCTGCTCTGCCCTTTCCTGTAGAGGGCGTCTGAGTTATGAGTCCAGTCCAGTTTGTTGTTCAGATGAACACCAAGGTACCTGTAGCTGTCCACAGTCACAATGTCCATACCTTGGATGTTCAGTGGTTGCAGTGGAGGATGTTTGTGCCTGCGGAAGTCTACCACCAGCTCCTTGGTTTTACTGGCATTGATCTGGAGGTAGTTCAGCTGGCACCAGTCCACAAAGTCCTGAGTCAGTCCTCTGTACTCCTTGTCGTCCCCATCAGTGATGAGGCCGACTATAGCAGAGTCATCAGAGAACTTCTGCAGGAAGCACTGGGTGGAGTTGTGGGAGAAGTCTGCAGTGTAGATGGTGAAGAGGAACGGAGCCAGAACCGTTCCCTGTGGGGCCCCCGTACTGCAGACGACCCTGTCCGACACACAGCCCTGAGTCCTCACATACTGTGGTCGGTCGGTGAGGTAGTCCAAAATCCAGGTAGTGAGGTGATGGTCCACTCCTGAGTTCTCCAGCTTGTCCTTCAGAACCGAGGGAAGAATAGTGTTGAAGGCACTGGAGAAATCAAAGAACATGATTCTCACAGTGCTCCCAGCGGTCTCCAGGTGAGCGAGGGAGCGATGTAGGAGGTGAATGACGGCATCATCCGCTCCAATGCCAGGCTGGTAGGCAAACTGAAGTGGGTCCAGTGATGAGCTCACAAGGCGCCGAAGCTGAGCCAGGACCAGCCGCTCCAGGGTCTTCATCAGGTGGGATGTCAGAGCCACCGGCCTGTAGCTGTTGAGGTCCTTGGGGCGTGAAGTCTTTGGCACTGGTACAACACAGGAGGTTTTCCAGAGCTGTGGGACTCTTCCCAGCCTCAGGCTCAGGTTGAAGAGGTGCTCCATCACACCACACAGTTGGTCCGCGCAGGACCTGACGACCCTCGAGCTGATGCCATCTGGACCCGCTGCCTTCTTGCCATTAATCCTCCTCAGTTCCCTCCTAACCTGGGTGGTTGAGAGAGACAGGCTGGAGCCTTGTGTTGATTGTGTATTGGATGCTGTTGTTGGGGGTGGGGAGGAGTGAGCAGGGTGAATAGAGGAGGTGTGAAGTGTCTGAGGTGTCAGAGGTGGAACAGCAGCAGTGGGGGTGGTTGAGTCTGCAGCCGATGTTGGAGACTGCCTCATGGCTGAATCAAATCTGTTGAAGAAATGATTCAGTTCATTTGCCCACCTCACATCCCTCCCAGGCAGAGAGTTCTGATGTTTGTGGCCCGAGATGGTTCTGAGGCCTCTCCAGACTTCACCAACGTTGTTTTGCTGAAGCTGGTTCTCCATCTTCTGCCTGTAGCTATCCTTCCCATTCCTTATCAGTCCCCTCAACTCTCTCTGCACCCTTTTCAACTCCTCTTTGTCTTTGGATTTGAAGGCCCTCCTCTTCTGCTTGAGGACAGCTTTAATTTCCGGGGTAATCCAAGGTTTGTTGTTGGAGAAACACCGTACAGTCCTGGTAGGTACGGTGTTATCCACACAGAAATTAATATAGTCCGTAATGCATGTAGTAAGGCTGTCGATGTCCTCTCCGTGGTCGTCACAGATCACCTCCCACACAGTCGACTCAAAACAATCCTTAAGAGCCTCCTCGCTCTCCTGCGACCATCTCTGTACTGTGCGGGTGGCTGGTGGCTCCCTGCGCACTAAGGGCTCATACACAGGGACAAGGTGCACCAGGTTATGATCAGATCTGCCCAGGGGAGGGAGAGGTGATGAACTGTATGCCTCTTCAGCATTGGCATACAGTAAGTCCAGTGTTTTATTGTCTCTGGTTGGGCAGGTCACATACTGGGTGAAGGTGGGCAGTGTGGAGTCCAGTGAGGCATGATTAAAGTCCCCTGATATTATGAGGAGGGCTCTCGGAGATTGTGTTTGCAGTCTGCTGACCACTGAGTGGAGAGTGTCACAGGCTGCATCCGCGTTGGCCGAGGGGGGGACATACGCTGTTATCGCGATAACATGCGAGAATTCCCGGGGCAGGTAGTACGGACGCATGCTAACGGCTAACAGCTCAATGTCTCTGCTGCAGAGTTGTTCTTTTACAGTGATGTGCCCAGGGTTACACCATCTGTCATTCACAATCACTGCCAGTCCCCCTCCTTTCCTCTTACCGCTGTCTCTTGTCCTGTCCGCTCGAAGCAGCTGGAATCCCGGTAGTGTCACACTCGTGTCCGGAGTTAGCGGTGTTAGCCACGACTCCGTTAGCATCATGATGCTACATTGCCGGTACTCCCTCTGTGACCAGGTTAGCGACGTGAGCTCATCCTATTTATTGTGCAAAGACCGTACATTTCCAATAATTACAGAATGAAGAGATGGTCGATAACGTCTCCTTCTCGGGCGACGGCGCTCCTTCCCAGCACGACACCCCCGTCTTTTCCTCCTCAGCTCGCTGGGAATGTCGGGTCTGTCCGCCGGCAGTACTGCTGTGGGACGCAGCGCTAACAGCTGATCCTTACTGTAAACAAAGGATCCCTGCTCTGGGGTCCCCACACACGGGTGAAAAAAGTAGAAAAAAACTAAGAAAAACGACCAGAACTAGCACAAAACGGTAGAACATGGTTGCAGAGTCTAATTACTAATACGTTAGTTATAGAAAAATTACGAGAAGAAAAGATAAGAAAGAAAGAAACTCGGAATGAGCAGAGCTGCTGTAACAGGCTGCTGCACACGGGGGGCGCCGGAAGAACCGGAAGAAAGACAGAATACTTCATTTGAATTTTGGCCCACTCCTCTTTACAATGTCACTTCGTTCATTCAGGTTTGCAGACTGCATAGTCCCGTGAAAACTCTCTGTTTGTTACTTGTTTGTTTTTAAAGAAATTGTGGCAGCAATTTTCACTAATATTAGTTACATAGTCACTCAATAAGAAATATTAACCATTTGAAACAGTTTAAAATTATTTTTTGATACATGGAAGTAGCGACAGACACCAGTATGTTTTTCTAACTTCAAAGGAAAGTTTGTTGGTTTGTTTGTTCTGTTAGTTTTGGTAACAATAAAAAGCTCTCTAACTTTACTTTTAACGTGCTACCCTGACACAATTATGATTATATTTCAGCAATAATTTCTTTATGCGTTAAGAGTCATGGGAGGAATCCAACTGGGCATTTTTATCGAAACAATGTTATCTTGCCTTGAAAAACATTGCCGGCATGTTTTTCACAAAGGATTTCCATAAAGTTTGTTACCTTCAGCTTCAAGTTTGTTGATTGTGACTGTACACAAGTTAGACCACAGCACAGAAAAAATATCTGGAATTACGTGGAGCATAAATGCATTATTTCAGTCAACAAAGACAAACTTACAAAAGCAAAGTGCTGTGTATTAGTGGAATTATTACATAATACAAAATACAATATAATAAAAGCTATTTCAACTCTTCAATGTCTTTTTACTCTACACAACCTTTCACTAAAACACTATGGCATTTATTATAGAGACAGGCAAAAATTGCATCAGTCTTTAAGAAAGAGACTTCAGTCAGCTCCACAATTATTTGGACAATGATACATTTTTCTGCCACTTTATACCATGACTGGGGATTTTAAATCAGGCAGTTAGGAAATGCAGACTTTCAATGAGATGAAAGGAAAAAATGATTGTATTAATTGTTTAGAAACTGCAGGAAATCCTTACGATTTTACAATCAAGAGACACTTTTGAATGACAAGGTGCAAACTATGGGATACATGCAAGAAAAATATGTTTGTTTTTTCCAATAACTTTTGGGATTCAGAAAAGGGTGAGTTATGTTCAAGAATGGCTATAATTCCTAAACCAACAATAGTTTTTTCAAACCCCTTGATTTTTAAACCTAAAGCTGAAAGTTTGCACTTCAATCACACCTTGATGATTTGATTTAAAATCCACTAAGCTGGTGTACAGAGGCAAAAATTGGGACATGGTTTAAATGTTTGTTAATCTGTAAGTGCATTTCCCAAAATTTTAAGATTATACATGAACAGTGCTTGGATCGTTACTCAAAAAAAGTTATGTCTTACACATTACTAGTTAATTTTTCTTTAAAGTAATATAGTGCGTTACTTAGTTACTGGCTTGAGAATGGAATTTGTTACAATACTGATTACATTACTTTCTTCTTACTCTGTAAAATGATCTGAAACTTATTGTTTCTTATTACCAGTTAACAATATATCCCTGAGGCTTCAGGTCCACAGACCAACATAAATTAACATAAACATAACATAAACCGATTTTTCCGGGAGAATCCCGAATTTCAGTGCCCCTCCCGAAAATCTCCCGGAGCCACCATTCTCCCGAATTTCTCCTGATTTTCCCACCCGGACAACAAAATTGAAAAACCATATCCCAGAATTCATAGCACGGCCCAGCCAATTCCCAGTTTCCAACAATGGCGGCAGCTACTTAGTTTTAATATTGCTCTTATTACTCTTTCTGGGTCGCAAATAAACTTTTAACATATTTTCAGGCGAGAATGTCGCTGTGTAAACTTCAAATATCTGAGCCAGGGATAACAGCGAACCCCCACGGTCTTTTGCTACTCAGGTTAAACATGATGTTTAAGTCACTTAGATAACTTTAAAAATGTTATTGTTTGAATGTCTCCCTAATTCTGAGGTCTCAAGGGTTGGCACGTATTGGTGGTGTGGAGGAAAAGGACCCAAAATGCAGGCAACGACTGATGATATGAGTGAGAGTTTATTTACAAGTGGCAGAGTGACAAAAACAGGCAATGAGACATGAGAAGCTACTGAAGAAATCTAAACTGGGAAAACTAAAGAGCAAACCTGAAATCATAATAAAACGGGGCGAAGGGCAGAGAGACGCAGACCAAAGAACAAAACACCATGAAACGCAGACAAGTCGAACAAAAGAGCACAGACCGACACCCACCATATATACAAGCTGAACACAGTGATAACAGACACAGACCTTCAAAGCAAAACAGGAAATTCCTAACTCCACCTCAGGGAAACGAACAAAGCACGGGGGGGGGGGGATGACACAGAAAATAATCTTAGAACTGGAAACCCTGAGAATGAAACCTACATACTAATAACCATGAAGAACTTAACATCAAATGAGATAATAATAATAAACATAATCACAAACACAAAACCCTGGGTCAATGACCCAGCACCATGACACTATCCTAATAAGGACACACACATATATATATATATATAAAATTGTAATTTAATTTGTTGTTTTTACATATTAAGACAAAGCTAACAAGAAAAAACAAGAAAAACTAGCCACAGCCAAAGATCACCACAGTGATTTTAGAAACATGAACAGGTAGAAATGGAGGCTACAGTCCTGACTGCTCATCAGTGTGTTACCTGTTGAAATTCAGGCTCCTGGCTGCTGAGCTGGGTCAGCATTCACTCAGCTTCTGTTGCAGTTTGCACTTTGCCATCATGCTCCTTTTGTTTTTGCAATAAAAAATAAATTAAAAAGTAAAAGTAATGTCCATATCTCCATTCCTACAAAGTTCCACATTTGGCCAACATTTGCCTTCTCCTGCACACAAATTAAAATCAGTTGATTTTTTTGAAAGTGCACAGGAATAATAAAAAGCATGTTTGTTTGATGTTTTTACATTTCTATCCACGTTATGTGCAGATAACTACCAGAACATTTGTAACGCAAGTATAAAACTACACATAAATAACCTTAACCATACTTTGATTACTGAATTTAGTACAGTAATGTACATTACAGAAAAATGTAATGTAATTATACTATTGCATTAACACGTTACACCCACCCCTGTACAAGAACATTATGAGCCTGTGCTAAGGTGCTGTAAGTTTATTATAAAATACTTTTAAGTCATCAGTTCCTCCCAGCTCCAGTTCATTCTGGAGGCTGCAGTACTCCAGCCCCATCCCAATTCCCATATAAGATTTCCAGTTTCATTTTATCTGCTACAGGCAGCTCATCAACTATGCAATTATGGTGACTAGCCTGGACTGTGATTGCACAAACTAATAATGTTATTGTGCCAAGAAAAAGGATGAATTTCTGGAAAAGAGATAATACAGTAATATATATTAAATTGTTATGTATATCTCATATTACATTATAACACTGAAAGCTTTAGTATTCTTATACTTCATATTAGCTTTTTAAAAAAATAAATACACAATACAGATCAATAATTAATGTGCTTTTTCATTCTTCCCAGTTTAAGAATTATTCTGCAACAGACTTAAGAATTTCTAATGTTTAAAAATGCATTATTCTATTCTTTCTTACTAAAAGTCAAACTTCGCCCAGGTACCCACCGGCTCACTCCTTGGCGGCTGCTTATTGGGGCCTGGAGCCTGGGGCTCGCTCGGGCCACTTTGGGGATGGGGTGCCCTCGGCCTCACGGCCCGGGGCTCGGCCACTCAGGCACAGCTGGCTGCCGGCGGAGCTCACGGGCACGTCACTGCAACCCCCCCTGGCTTCTGCTCCGCGGCTGCTGAGTGACCCCTCATCTGGGACTCTCCTCAGCTCTTTCTGGGACAGTGGCGCGGCTGCCCCTCTGTTGGTCTTCCTTGGTCTCTTGTGTTCTGGGGGCCTCTGGATGTCTGGAGTCTTGATCTCCTCCATACCTGCTTCATGCCCTGGAGGTCGGGGCAGTGGCCCCCCACACCCTCTAGCAGATCATTACATGAAGGAACCTTTTAAAAACAAGCGCGTTCATGCTCACAGGTGTACACACGGGTGATCACACACACAATTACACCCTTTTTGGCTCCTACCTCAAAGCACACTGTGCGCTGTCGATCTCACGTGCTGCACAATAATGTTTAATATTTAGTATTTACTGTCATATTCTCATATATCATTGTGATCTTGTTTATTACTCTCGTTTTCTTCTGCTTGCTTTCTTTTTTTCTTTCTCAACAGGTGATCCAGGTGATCGATATATGTATTTTTTGTCTGCTTATTCTGTTGGTTTTTGTTTTTTGCCCTTTTTCCCCGTCCCTCTTCTCAGGTTTTTTTCTTTCCCTCTTTCTTTCTCCACATTCTCTCCTCCAGTCAAGTCTGTCCCGTATTCAGCAAGTGAAATAAAATAAACAATAAAAAAGTTGAATCAAATGGACCATTACGGCAAGGCTGGGATGGTCCATTTGGTAAAGTAAATCCGTTGGGCATCTTTCTTCGCCTTTAGACAATAATTCTGATGGCAAAAGAACCAAACGGGACAGGTTTAAAAAAAAAAAAAAAAAAAAAAAAAAAAAAAAAAAGTCAAACTTCAAAGCAATTTTAAATCTAAGGTTTAAGATGACTATTAAAGGGAGAACAACAGAGGAAAAAGAGACTAAAGTAGAGATAAAGAGTAGAGAAATAGTCAAAGGAAAGGGGAGCAAGAGTTGATGAGAGGGTGGGAATAAGTAAAGATGGAGGAAGGGAGGGTCGGAAAAGATGAAGGGGAGGAATAGTTAAGAGTAATAGAGGTGAGAGGGCAGCAGATAAGAGGATGGACAGAGTGTGGCAATGGAAAGATATACAGCTGCAGGACTGTGAGAGGTGTGTAGAAGGAGCCGGCGGAGCTCATTACTGCTTATCTCAGTGGTAGAGGAAATATAGTGTGCGTGAGTGTTGTGTGTGTGTGTGTGTGTGTGTGTGTGTGTGTGTGTGTGTGTGTGTGAGAGCAAGAGAGAGAGAGAGAGAGAGAGAGGGGAGGTGTGTGTCACTCAAACACACACTCAATTTACATTTCAGCTCACCTCCACAGCCATTAATATACGATGAATTGTGGAATTTGATTAAGTGGGTATGCTATCTGGGGCTGCTTCTGAACTATGTAGAGTAAATGCACATCCCAGCATGCACTTAGCAGCGAGTTACGTGCTCACTCTGCATGAAAGTGGAGACTTGGATTTGTCATGAGAGGCCTGAACATTTCAATTCGAATGCAGCGCTCTTTCACCGATCCCTTCGTCTCACTCGTGTCTTTCTCTCACAGCCTGCTGTACCTCCCTGCACTTTGCCATCAATCTCCAACCTCCCCCCCATTCAACCACTCTTACTCCAACTTTCCATCCCTCTATCTGAGGCCTCATCAATCTACTGTCTCGCTGTAGACCACACTCATGACACTGAACCTTCTCAACTCTTCCTCTCACCCCTAACTACCCGTTCTCTCGCCCTCTTTGGTCGTCCCCTGCCCTGAGTTGCTCCCTCCATCAATCATGCATCCAACTCACGCATTACCAGTCTGGACCTCTTCCCCCCCTCTGCCCACCCACTCAAGGCATTAATCTCTATCAGCTGTCTACACTCAGTAAGCCAGACAAG
Source organism: Pelmatolapia mariae (assembly GCF_036321145.2). Classification (NCBI taxonomy): domain Eukaryota; kingdom Metazoa; phylum Chordata; class Actinopteri; order Cichliformes; family Cichlidae; genus Pelmatolapia; species Pelmatolapia mariae. The sequence goes on along the minus strand of NW_027052198.1, from coordinate 4,372 downwards.
AGTCTGGGTACACTCTTTGCTCTCTGCTTTTGTCCTCCTTTTTCTGTCTCTCCTCTCTTTTTCTCTTTTCTCTCTTTGCAACTTTAGAGCTGACCCCATAATTCGGCTCTTGCTCCACCTGTGTAATAGCATTCATTTGATGGAACCACCTACCCATACTCCATCTAATTTTACATCTTTCACTCTACTATTTGTTGAATTTCCTCCTATCTTTTTATTTCTACATCTTTCCTTATATTGCTTCAGTTATTTTCTTATTAATTATTTAGGAGTTTTTTATTACTTTATGAAGTGTAAACTAAAATTGGTCTTACTCTTTTTATCTGTTTACATTTATTTTAGCTCAAGTAAATGTATATTCATTGTTGTTGTAAGAGAGAGCTGGCAGTAACATTATTTTATCCAAAATTATAGCATATACAAACTATATAACCGTAACAATTAGCCAGTTAATAAACCAGGTGAAAATGATCAAATAGCGCTTACATTTCAGTTAATACATTTATAATCACATCAAACAAAGGTGCCAAATTCCTCATAATATATTATCGAAAGCTCTGTGATGTTTCTGCATAACTAAAGATCAAGATGATTGTCTTTTGGGTTTTGTACTGCTGGTCAAACTAGAGTTAAGGATGATAATATGTTTAATGGGATTGAGCAGGAGGGACAGGAATAGAAATGAATACATCAGAGGAACAGCCCAGGTTGAGCGGTTTAGACACGTTAGAGAGGCAAGGCTGAGATGGTTTGGACATGTGCAGAGAAGGAATGGAGGATATGAGATAAGTAATAAAATGCATCATAGAAAGTGATGGGTTATCAATAATGGATCATTACTTCTTATACAACATGCAGACACTTAACATTTTATTGGGTACACAATACTACTGATGCATGCTGTGTCGATTATGTGAGGTATTGGAAGTATTACTAATGGATTCTAATGGATATATTTTGACATGATTGGATCACGTTTCCTGCAAACCACCTCACTAGATTATTCTATAGAATTCAGATGCCACTGAAATCCACTCAACTCTTTTCAGATAATCCAATAGAATTCTGCGAGTGAGAAGCTGTAATGTGTGTAATTCTCTCCTTCCCCATGATGAGTCCATGCCCACTCCCATCCACATGCACTTCAGTATTTAGCAAATATTTGCACGGTGTCATCCTTCATTTATCCAGGAAAAAAGTCTCCTTGGGATTTAAATCTAATTTCCAAGAGAAACCTGACTAACAGGACAGCAAACGTTACAACAAATACAACACGTAACATCATAACAAGTAAAAAACAAATACTATATTCCATAGAGACAAATGTGTGAATAATATGCAATAGCAGAACATTAAGGACAACCTTAAAAACAGTCACACTGACTAAAAGAGTTATTCTCCAATAAGCAAGAGAAATAACTCTTGGAGTTATTCTCTTGCTTATTTAAAATGCACTTACCCTTCCCCTAGTGGTAACTATTTCTGACAATTTCAGTTCCTTCTGTAGATTATTATTATTATCAAACCAGGAAACAGAGGCCGCATATCTAAAAGCCTGTTTTTCCAATTCTGTTCTGATTCTTGGAAAATAATTTGTATGACGTTGTGAGAGCTGAAATGGTGAACATTGTAATAATAAAATATTTTTGCATAACATTCTGGTGTTAGCATTTAGCCCAAGGCACACTTATGTCCATGCGTTAGTACTGAAGTCAGCAGATTCATGTTCCAAGTCTGCTTAATGTTTGCAAAGCCAGGGTAAAAGAGGATAAAAAATAAAGCAGTTACAAGATAAGATAAAACTAATAGCACAAACTTAAACCTGGGTCACTCATAAAATAGATTCGATTCGATTCGATTCGATTAGCTAAAACTTTATTAATCCCTCGGGTGGGTTCCTCTGGGAAATTCTGTTTCCAATAGCACAGCACCAACAGAAGTTACAGAATGTGAATATACCATATATACACATATATAAATACAGAGACATACATAAATACAGAGTATACAAAAGGGATAAATAGAATAAATAGGAATAAGAATACAAGGGAATTGCACATTTCAAGTATTGTGAGTCTATTGCACCGTTGGATATTAACAAAAAGTATTGCACAGTGAAAAGGCACTACAGCTTAGTTTTTCCCCCCTCCCTTGTCCTCCCTGTTTCCCCTCCCTCCCTCAGAGTTTTTAAGTCTGTTGGTTCTTGAGAGAAGCAACCCGTCACTGAACAGACTTCTCTGGTTGTTTATGGCCGTGTACAGAGGATGCCCAGCATTGTCCATAATGTCCAGCAGTTTCTTTAGTGTCCTTTTCTCTGCCACTGTCACCAGAGTGTCCAGCTTCATGCAGACCACAGTGCCAGCCTTCCTGATCAGTTTTTCCAGCCTGGATGAGTCCTTCTTTGCTGTGCTGCTCCCCCAGCATGCCACAGCATAGAACAGTACTCCAGAACCACTGACTGGTAAAACATCCTCAGGAGCTTCCTGCAGGTGTTAAAAGACCTCAGCCTCCTGAGGAAATACAGTCTGCTTTGGCCTTTTTTATACAGGCACTGAGTGTTGCATGACCAGTCCAGTTTGTTCTCCACCCACAGCCCGAGGTACTTGTATGTGTTGACCACCTCCACCTCTTCTCCCTCTATCTGAACTGGCAGTGGACCTGCTCTGGACCTCCTGCAGTCCACAACCAGTTCCTTGGTCTTTGAGGTGTTGAGTTGCAGGTGGTTTATGTGACTCCATGTGACAAAGTTCCTCACCAGACTCCTGTACTCCTCTTCCTGATCATCCCAGATACACCCCATGATGCCTGTGTCATCTGCAAACTTCTGAATATGGCATAATTCAGAGTTGTAGCAGAAGTCAAAGGTGTACAGGGTGAAGAGAAGAGTTCCCTGTGGTGCTCCTGTGCTGCTGACCACAGTGTCAGACGTGATGTCTTTCAGTCTGACGTACTGTGGTCTGTTGGTGAGGTAGTTTGAGATCCAAGCTACCAGGCAGGGGTCCACCTGCATCCCATTTAGTTTTTCCTGAAGCAGACAGGGCCGGATGGTATTAAAGGCACTTGAAAAGTCAAGAAACAGGCTCCTGACCGTGCCTTTTCCCTTGTCCAGGTGTGAGTGGGCTCTATGTAGGAGGTACAGGATGGCATCTTCCACTCCGACAATCAAATAAAAAGGAGTTCAAGGTTTTCGATGCTGCTTTGGATGCTTCTTATTCTAAGAGCCAACAAAGCAAGTAAGTACGTGCTGAGGCTTCCAGCAGGTAACTACGCAGGGGGGATGAACCATTTTTGCATCCCAGTATCACAGCAAAACGTGTAATTGACACACCATTCTGCTTTGCCTCTCTAAATCATGAAATAGACACAATGGCAAAATTTGTTCCAGTAATCTGCAGTAAGACCAGAGGGAGATATTTACAGATATTATTACAGATGTGTCAATAACAGACACTATAAAACACATTTACATATTTGCCACCTAGTTTAATCATTTCCGACGTTAAGGAGCCTGGAATGTACTTCATGTGTTTTTTGCTTATTACCGACTTTAAATATATTATCTAACACTGCTGGTAATTCAATCTCTGCATGCAGTAATGCAACTTCTGCATGCATGTCTATGTCCATCCCATCATGTCCATTGGACCGGTGTATCTATTACACATTTTGCCGTGATATCGGGTTGATTCTTCAGTTGGATGAAGATGTGCAGGATGTGTTCTCATCATGCTATTGACTCATGGAAGAGAAGATGGAATGCCGACGATCTCGCAGCATCCTTTTTGAACTCACTCCAGTTCCTCTGGAGGGCTTTTGTCAGCCCAGCTCAAACTGGGCTGGCATACACAAAGACTGGACAAATGAAGGTCAGATGTACTTGCTATACAATTTCACACAGGAGATCAGAGGCCTATCCTACAAAGCAGAAACGGGTTATTAATAAGGTTGTACTCAGTTTATCCCTGCTATTTTTTTTCTTTATATATATATATATTGGAGTCTAAAAAGGTCCCTATATAGGGGAAATAACAAAGAACACAATGCTAAAGCTTTAACCTTATGTACTATTTGCAAATGAACCTAGTTAACAGTTTTGTGTAACATTGCTTCTTGCTTTCTCTTACCTGCTCTGAGACTTCCAGAGTTGCAGCTGAAAGAATAGCTAAAATAAGGCACAGTTATGCATCTGAGCCCGAGGGAGAGGAGGCAATCAGACACATAAGGCTTCTTATTCACCTTCCTTTCAGTAAGTCCAACTTTTCTTTGCTCTTAGAAGCATTCATTGTGACTCCCCACTAACCTTGTATTTATTCCAATGTAAAATGGGCTCAGGAAAGGTTCCAGTAAAAATGTTAACTTTTAACCAGCTCAC
>NW_027052197.1:0-28357 GCF_036321145.2 Pelmatolapia mariae | reverse complement strand
TCCTAGTTGTTGTTTTTTTTTTTTTTTTTAATCTCTTGCAGATATATGCTTTATATATTTATAAATGCACCATGAGGGGCTTAGGGTTTAGGTTTAGGTACCAGCATTTTGGTACACTGTATACTGTGTATACTACTGTACTGACAATAAAGCTCTTGAATCTCTTGAATCTCTCTTGAAACAAGAGGGAACGTTCTCCCAGGGCACCAAACAGGCTAGGACCGCCCCTGCACTCATCATTGTGTATATTTGCCTTCAAACTGGTCAGACTGGTCAGAATAAAGTTCACTTTTAAAGATGAAACCATGTTGTAGTTGCCAGTGTGAACACACTGATCAGCCCGTTCTCACTCCAGAAGGGAAACATCCTGACGATTTGTTACGTCCCGTGGCATTCCTGAAGAACGCAAAAGGTGACCTTCTGTGCTACAAGCCGGGTTATGGTGAAATCAATCAATCAATCAATCAATCAATATACTTTATTAATCCCAAGGGAAATTAGGGTTACAGCAGGCAGCACGCTAATGGCGCATGCGCACTTACAAAGGAACCTTCTGACCAACTTTACACAAACATCACATTGGGGAGCCATGTCAGAAAGGTAGGCTGATAGGAAAAAAAACAATGAAAATACGTAACATGAGGAGAGAGGAGGAGAAAAAAACCCCACTCAGACTCCTAGTGGAGAACAGTTTGATAACAGAAAAAACCACCTCAGCACAAAAAGCACATGACTATCAACACACCATAGAAACACAAGACAAGCAACAGGGGCGGGTAAAGGGTAAGAGAGAGCCGGTGTAGACAGCGCTTCCGGTCCTGCAGCATGTCTGCGCTGGTCCAGTCGACTGCCATCTTCCCAGGTAGGGCAGTAGAATTACGGTCCCGTGGTAATATACGTTCCAGCCATGTATTCCAGCCCTAACCATAACCTTATCCCTAACCCTAACCAGCACTTCAATGACATTAAATAGTGTTTTCCAAAGCGATTTAAATAAAATGAAGGAATGTGTGTAGATTGATTCTGAACGGTTCTCATGTTTCCTCATTTTTCTGACCTCGTCATTTCGGGGACATGTTCGGTGCCCGGAAGCATAACATGTTGACGATTTGTCACCTAGTGTCAAACATTATCCTTTGGGAGTGAGGACATGTTGCACTGATTCCCAGCTCAGCTATGACACTGTTTGTTTTCTTTGGAATATGAACAATGCAAACATTCAAACCCAGGAAGTTTGTTGACAGTCTACTAGATCCTGTTCAACTTTCTATGGTCACCACAGACAGTCTGTTATATATCCGGGGTATTTTTCCACTTACCACACACTGGTAATAACAATAAACTGCCACATGAAGCTGGCATTCAATCCATTAAGGCTACGTTCACACTGCAGGCGAAAGCGCATCAAATCCGATTTTTTCACCCCTATGCGACCCGTATCCGATCTTGGTATGACAGTGTGAACGGCACAAATCCGATATTTTCAAATCCGATCTGGGTCACTTTCGTATGTGGTACTGAATCCGATACGTATCCGATGTTTTAGAAAGCGACTGCTGTGTGAACGGTCAAGTCGCATTAAATCCGTCTTTTACGTCACTGACACAAGACAGACGCCAATTATCAGCGCCGGAGAAGCGCCCGATAGGACATCGCGAACGATTTCCTACCATCCGGTGAAACTGTTGGGAAGACAATGTTGGAGAAACGTGAACATTTTATTTTTACTGTATTTTCTGCAGATTCTGACAGAAATCTGCAACTATCCTTTGAAGCACCGCTCCTCTCAAACAGCAAAAAGGATCATTATTAGGTCATCTACATTATTATGTAAATAACAAAATAACTTAAAGCAAAAATCTGGAAACATGAAGTCCGAAGTCTTTATATTAAGGGCAATAAGTCAAACAATATTGTTTGCTCTGGGTCTAAACAGAGCGCGTTGTGTGTGACATCTTCTTTTGCGCATGCGGGCCGCTTTGAGGGCCGTGAACCGTTCACACTGCAGCATGTTTGCTGTCGCATTTTATGTGTAGTGTGAACAAGCAGACAAAAAAATCGGATTTGATCAAAAAATCGGAATTGAGCATTAAGACCTGCAGTGTGAACGTAGCCTAAGTTAATCCAGGGTTTCACCCGTGTGTCCACGTGAAAGAGGTGTTGTTGGCAGCATCTGGCTGGGGCTTTGTATGAGTGCCACCTACTCCAGAAACCATGCAACAGCAAAATCTTTGATAACCTGGTGTTTCATTCACTTCAGTTTTATTTAGATGGCACAAAATCACATTAAAATTCTCATCAAGGAGGTTGAAATTGTAAGTTAAAGATCCCACATACAGAAAACCCCAGCAATCAGACGACCTATTATGAACAAGTTTTTGGGAGACAGTGGGAAGGAAAAACTAATTTTTAACAGGAAGAAACCTCCAGAAGAACCAGGCTCAGAAAGGAGTGGTCATTTTTTATGGTTGCTTCTGGTGAAGAGAATAAGACTGTCACGGTGAGTAGAATGAGGGACCCAAAAGTGGAGCTTGTGGAATGAATAGGCAGTATGTTTATTTACAGTGAGCAAGGGTTCAAACAACTGTTCAATCCTGTGCGTGACAGTGCGTCTGTATCCTCCTTCAAGGTGAATCTGTGCTCGTGAGTTCCTCCTTCAGGGATTTCTTCTCCGTCCTTTATTCTAGGGAAATAAGTATAGCTACAGTTAGTTCACTTCTTCACAGTCCTTATATTACACGACTCTCAGTGCTACTACCAGGCTTGGAAAATATTCCCACGCCGACTGTCACCCAGCTCCGTGGTTAAATAGCTCTCAACAGCTGTGTGCCACATTGGCGCGGCAGCTCCCGCGCGGAGGTACTTGCAGGTCGCGGGCCACCTGGCGTCTGGAGGCGACTTACGTAAACAACGCCCCAGGAGACGGAGAGGGAAAAAATGCAGGAGAACACAGAGAAAAAAAACACACATAGGTAGGTAGGTTGGCTGGCGGGGACCGTCCAAACATGACAAAGACAGCACAAAAGCCATGCTGTGGAAGAAAGCCAGAGATTAAAAACAACTCATAGATAAATGCAGAGAGGTGATAAACACAATGAATGAATAAGACACACTTAGTGCAAACAAGATATCACAAGATTCCTAGAAATTAGAAAAACCTAAAGACGACAAATCAAATCTGCAGTATAGTAGCTGTGGAAGGCGGAGGTTCACGCTCAGCCGGTGCTCCTCTATGAGAGTCCCCAGTTCAAGGGCTGCTAGAGCACTGGGCCGTTTGTCAATTCACAAGTACGCGAGTACGTACTCGCGTTCTCGGCGAGTACGTACTGGCCGAGAACGCACGGGAGTACGGACTCGCCGAGAACGCGAGCACGGACTCGTGATATGTACAATTGGAACACCTGCGTACGTGATGATGTCACAGGTCCGGAGTTTTTACTCTTAATTTAACTGTGAGTAACATGTTATGAAGCGTAACTTTAATCACAGCAAAACCGGTTTACTCAGGAACAAATAAAACACTGAAATAAACCAAACATTAACATTTAGAAGTGATCTAAGTGACTTATATATCATTTTTAACCTCAGTAGTGAAATCTCTATTAATAAAAATAGTGTACATGTACATACGTGTACATACCTTAATAAAAACAAGCAGGTGAGATGGAAGAACGCTTTTATTTTTATTTTAGTGGACACTCAATACTATAGACAGCTGCTGGGGTTTCTTTAAAGACCGCGGGCGGGGGGGGGGGGGGGGGGTTGAAAACGATGTGCCGGGAGTCCGCTGTTCTCGCCGGCTCTAATGATCCGCGACCTCGCTGTCTGCTATGGAGCTGGTGGGTCACAGACGTCTCCGAAAACGTCGGCCAGTGATGTAACGTTATTAAATTAATGTTAAATACTTGCTTTGTTGTTGGTTTAGTAAAGTTCATTATCTGTATTTCTATAAAAACACCTTTTTTTTAATCTTTTAAAATGTGTCTAATTGAATGCAGTTGGTATGTCACGTCCGGTGTGGCAGATGTGTGGGGTAGAAGATAGGACCCAAAATGCGGCAGCTCTGGTGCAGATGAGAATTTATTACACAAAAGAAAATACAAACAGCAATGGCCCGGGAACATGAAACTGGAACCTAAACTGGGCAGAGCTAACGAAACCAGAAACGTACATGCAGGGAGGACGGATGGAGAGACGCAGGGAGACCGAGGTAAACAACACAGACGAACCAGCAACTAACAGAGGCAGACACGAGGTTAAAATACACAGAAGGATAACAAGGGAATGAGACACAAAAGGAGGGCCCAGCTGGGAGTAATCCGACCTGCGAGACAGGGGAAAAGTAATCTGAACACACTGAGAACAGACACGGACCTTCAAAGTAAAACAGGAAACACATACACGTAATGACATAACACACCAACTTAACACAGACTGGGGGACACGGAACATAGGAACATGAACCATGAAACAGAAGAGTACAAACACCCAAGGTAACCAAAACCACAGAATAATAATAAACTAAACATAAACACGGAGTCACAGACTCCGGACCATGACATGGTAGAAATGTCGCCACGTCAGGCTGTGAGGACGCCATCCACGCCGTCGCTGGGTGGAGCCTGGTCTCATGGTTCTCCATGGGAACCAAGGTGTCCGTCAGAGAGATAAAGCTACAGCCTTTAACACAACAAGAGTATAAAGCAGAAAACAACTGATTGACTTTCTTAAAGTGGTTTAATTTATTAAGATGGAAATTTGGGATTTCTTTGTTCTGACAAACAAAATTTTACTCTGTGAACGTTTTGATTTGACAAATCAGATGAAAAGTTAAACGTATAAAAAGCTCTTTAATTCTGCTCATTTTGCTGTGAAACAAATGTTCAAATTATTGATAAATGTCTTTTGATGGTTCTGGTCTTCAATGATAATGTGATGATAAACATGAATCTGAGCAATGATTGGTTCTTCCTTTCTGCTCAGAATCATCAACATCATTGATGTTCCTCATTGGACTCTAACCAGGTCAATGATGACAGATAAACATGAAGCTGGATTTCATGTGGAGGAGACTCTGAATGGGCCTTATATCCATCTATACTCTGCTGCAGCCTACAGCTCACTGATGACAGAGACAACTGACTTTAAACACACATCCAGAAATAATGTTAGCACTGAGAGCAGAGCTGGAAGCATCCGTCCAATCGTTGATGGCCGCCTGAAGAAGGCTACAAAGAGCAGAGCTCATTGGCTGTGAGCTGTTTGTGACACTTCAGCATCTGCACCAGTTTCCCTGCTTGTTTTAAACGTCTCACTAACATCAAATTTCAAACGTGTTTAAAAACAGGAAAGTTTCCAGTTTCAGAATTTGATCTGTCGTCTCTGAAGGATTTTACCTTCAATATGGACGCAAGTGACTGCAAATCACTGCTTTGTCTGCTTTTTATGGAAACTTTACAAACATCACAGGAGCCAGAGATTAATAACAAGTATGATTCAATGCAGAGAGGTCTGTTAACACATAGTGAGTGAAGAAGAAACACCCAGTGCATCATGGGAATCCCCCAGCAGCCTACACCTATTCCAGCATCATTTGCAGTCGGGTGGTCGGGCTGTCCACAGGCACACACTTGGACGTTCAGCTCTCTGTTCCTCCTTCACATTCTTCATATTAAACAGTAGCTCACTGTAGGACAATTGTAACCTATTGTAACTGTATGCAAACTGAACCTTAACATTAATAATATAATATAATATAATATAATGAGATGAGATAGGACACAAGCAGTGAAAGAGAATTTAAACAGAACTCTTTCCTGTTGTTTACATGGTAAAGGGTTTGGAAACCCTCAGAGCTTTTGTAGTGGTTCAGCACGGAGAACAGAGTCACAGCTCACAATGATTTCTAATGTGAGCTTCAGCACAGGCTGTGATCACCTGACCTGCTGCTCTTTGTTCAGCTGAACTCAACAAGATGGAAACAGATGTTTCACAGCTGCCTTGGCTGATTTCCATCCCCTACGCTGACAGCACACATCAAATCGTTATACTAGACAGGAGAACGTTGGTATATAGATTCAACTGGGGGAGGGTCTCCTAAGATCTACTCCTAAGTTCATGACACAGTCAGGCCTTTATTTATATCCAGGGCAGTGTCAGTGTCTCTACCATAATTCTACATTCTATCTTAACACATTTCTAAACTCTAAAACAAACTACACATTCCTACATGTCTAAACTCTAAAATAAGCTAAACATTTCTACAAAATCCCCCTTTTTATCTGCCCTATGGCAGATAAAACTACACTAAATCGTTCACCATAATGTTTTCATACTGTGACTCCCCATTTCCCAAAAGTGGTCTCCTGATGTTGGACTTTGTATCAGATTCTCCCACAGCACGATTGATGAGTCTTACGAAGAAAGCTCTGATACAAGGCAAACAACGACACCCACACGTCACTAATATTGCAGTAAAAACAGACAAAGAAACCATAATTGACATAATGAAACCTTTCCATTGCCCAAAGACAGAAATCATCCACGCTTCCAGCAGGTTATCCACTCCTGAATGCTCATACATTGTGGTGGAGAACGTCCTTAGGCCTTCCAGAGTTCGAGTCACAGAGCTGTCTGGAGCTGTGTTATTTGGAATAAAAGTACAATACATATCCCCAAACATCACGCAAACGCCCCCTTTTTCTCCCAACAACATATCTAACGCCATCCGATTTTGTACTGCCATTAAAGATGTTGGACCCAACTATTCAGCAAGCCCTTCAACTGCGTCCCTGGTAAGGTTCGCCAGTCTCAGGACATTATAGTGCACATAATTAATACGATCCACCTTCTTATTTGGAATTACTGAAAAAAAAAAATGCAGAAATCATTGGACAATTTTCAAATCCTCCAGCAATTTGGTCTGCTACCTTAAATTCATTTAGGCACACCCCTAGGAACCCCAATAGCATCTTTGTATGTTGGTGATCCTATTGTAAGGTCAAACGATCCTGGTGACCGTTTGGCCAACACATGACATCTCCGCCTGGCTGTCAGTTGAGCGGTGCCGGGCTTAGCCAGCCGCACCCCCTTTTCTCCTACTAAAACGAGAGGTGCACCTATACATACCATGGCACAGAGACCAAAAGTCCCACTAGGAATTCTAACATACAATCTGTACCCACCACAATAATAATACGAACCAGCACGTGCCCACCGGCCTATTTCGGTGCCGGTGTCTCTTGATAGCTTTCCTCTGGCCAGGTACGTCATAGTGCACCAATCGGCGTTAATCTCCCAGGCCTCATGCTCATGTCTGTCAGGGAAAGACACAGTAAAGTTAAAACACGTGTAGTTGGCTCTTCTTGGCGTGAAGGGACCAAGTACAGTATCATTACCTATTGGTGGAAACAAACTTGCTAACATAGTACAATTACCTTCAGAAGCCGCTTCTCTGGTGAGTCTGAGCATGCACTCAAATCCCCACTGGTCTTCGGGATATAAAGGAGCTGGTTCTGTGAAAAGATGTGGGCGGGCCGCTGCGCACGCCACACAATCTGAAACATTCTGTTCCCTAGCATTTTGGATGGGCCCAGTCTGGCTACAGATTGGTTTCACCATAGCCAGTGGCCATTGAAATGAGCTGTTTAGGTTTTCGTATAATCTACCTCAAGTATTTGTGGGTCCGATTCTGAAAGTGACAATGGTGGGGGAGGTGTTAATACAATTATTTCAGCCACATCAGGTGCAAAATCTCTAAAATTAATTTTAACCAGACCATATGGGTCCTTCCCTGAGATGGCTACTCCTATGAATAAGTACACCACGGATCGAGCGGGCCACACAGTGTCATGCCAACGATTCAGTGAGAGGGTCAACGGGGTCTGCCCAGCTGAGAAGTCCCGCTGAAACCCAAGCTTCTGCCACGTGGTGTCCTTGTACGGGCGCCACGTGCCAGATTACTCCACTATGGTAGACCAGTACTCACACGGGCCCTTCCAATAAGTGTGATAGGGGTAGCCAAGCTTCTGATTATTACACTCTATATCTACCATTGGATTGTAACCTACCCAGACATCATGTCCCCACCATGAACTGTTTAAACCTTTACATTTAATGACAGCACAAAGGTCGAATGTATACGAAGCTGTGGACCCTTTAACGTTGTCCAACTCTATACCGCCATAATAATCAAAACACTCATCTGATTTACCTGTTTCCCTACGTTTAGTTCGCTTCACCGTGACCTATGATGGTGGAGTCGCCGGAATGGATTCAGGTCTGTCTCTGGGCAATTCACTTAGAAGAAAAATCACAGTTACAATAACAACAGTTATCACACCTAACACTACCGTTTCTCTCCAATTTCCCCTTAACCAGTCTAGAGAAGTTGACATGATGTAAATTTAGATGAAAGGCTCGTCTGTTTACATCTTCTCCCACGCAGAAGGCTTCTCTGCAGGCATCAAATCATTTGTGCTGTTCACAGAATCACAATTCCATCGCTGGACTTCCTCTGCGCTGTCACTTTTGGAGCTTGGCACGCTCTCTCCATCCCTCGATTCTCACGTTCCAACGCTGCTGAAGATTTTTGAGGCAGAGCACGTTGTACACCTTAGTTGTCTTCCTCAACGTCAACGTCGACACTCTTTCATTTTATTTAAAATTTTGCTCTGCAGAGTCTCCTCATGACGATCTCCTGCACGATGTCTGCTGTGCTGAAGGTGATCTCTGACCCTCCTGAAGACTCTCTCCTGGCCTCAGCTCCCTTCTTGTAGACGATCTCCTCAGTCACTCCTTCTCGTCATGGCACCTCACGACATCTACAGATTTAAAAATAACACTCCTCTCCCCACATGGCTTTCACCATGTGTCGACTTCCCAATGAGACATAGAATGTTTTAGGGAGACTGTGCAACAATCTCCAGGGTTTCCCACTTGGAGCAGCCATACTCCAACCTGTAACCATGTGTAAAAACATCAGTCAGCAATTAAATGTTTAGCTTGTCTAACTCCCAGCTCCACCTGGAGCCTATATCCTGGAAGACAAATCTGTTAAATCAAACTTCACATTTTCAACCAACTATAGATCATAAGAATAATAAAGTATTCAGCATAAAAGACAAGCATCATGTGCAGCTTTTCTCAAATCATTAAATCACTATTATTGCCATAATTTGTCCCAAATCATGAATCATCCCAATTTAGTCCACAATTTAATCGGTGACTTTCCTTAAGCAATGTCACTCCACTCATTTTATCACTATGAGCTCAGTAGTGGCCAGCTAATGAGCCCACATTCAACTATTCCATTAACACTGCATCTCTTATTTGTTTTCTCATGTCACTTGTCTGTTTTCTGCTGAATCCTCTACATGCACTCTTAGAAAAACAAACATTAACAACACACATGGACAATCCTGATGATCAGGCGCAGGTCAACAGGTTCCAGAGGTGCTGTAAAAGGTCATAAAGTTAATCCTGCTGTAAAAGGAATGACACTGATTTCAACACAGGATGTTTCTCACACTATTTTCACTTCTCCCCTGTAATAGTCAACATTTTCCCAAGAACACAGTGTAATAGCATAATCAACATATAGCCTGTAAACACAGTTCCCTTCACTCATAAACCCAGTAATCCTGTAGTAGAAAGAACATTAACCATTAGTGTGTCCTGCTGTAACTCACATAATCAAACACATGATTAACTCTCTGCTGTAGAAAAGAAATGTAAATGTTAACGCTGCACACAAGCCCATGAATAACACACCCCTGATAGATTCACAAACACAGAAAGTGGCATTTAAAAGGTTAAATCGTCGCGCAACCTAGGATGCTGCTGTCATCTTCCTGCTCCTGTAAAAAGAAACACATAGGTCGTGTCCAAATTCATGGGCTGCATCCTCCTGAGGCCGCATTTGTAGACCGATTACGTCACAGCGACGCGCCGAAGGCTGTCCAAATTCGTAGACTCCTCCGAATGCAGCCGACAAATGCGTCCTCTTTTTCCCGAATTTGAAGGATGGGTCGGGTGTGTCCTTCGTGGCCCACCATATCCCAGAATTCATAGCGCGGCCCAGCCAAACTGCAGTTTCCGGCAATGGCGGCCGCTACTAAGTTTTAAAATTACTTTTATTAATCTTTCTGGGTCACAAAATAAACTTTTAACATATTTTCAGGCGAGAATGTAGCTGTGTAAACTTCAAATATCTGCTCGGTTTATCAAGGTATTGCATATTTGCAAAAGTGCTTCGACGTTTTCGGAGACGTCTGTTACCCACGAGCTTGATAGCTAACCGATAGCTAACCGAGAGCTCGAGGGTCACTGAAGCCGCCGAGAACGGCACAAGTCCCGGCACATCATTTTCAGATCACCGCGGACTTTCGCTACTGAGGTTAAACGTAATATATAAGTCACTTAGACAACCTAAAAATGATATTATTTGGCTTTTTTCAGTGTTTTATTTGTTCATGAGTAAATCGGTTTGGCTGAGATTAAAGATATTAGATTAGATTAGATAAAATAAAACCTTATTAATCCCCCGGGTGGTTTTCACACAGCTGAATAAACGTCAAACAGAAAACCGATTAAACAGAAGTGTGAGATGGTCGAGAATTTACGCCAGTGTCCTGTTATATTTTAGATAGCAAGGAGCAGACGGCTGTTTATTAAACTCCACAGAGACAGCGGTGACGTTAATCAGAAGGCTAGACCGTCCAATTTCACAGCCGTTTACTTCCGGCCTACCCGACCTCCTGAGGACCCGGCCCACGTAGACCGCGAAGGCCGGGTCCTCAGGAGGATGCAGCCCATGAATTTGGACACGACCATAAATTCATCCACCCTTTTGTCCTGTCTAGGTGGAGGTTAATCTTGAGTAGTGGTCAAGTCTTGTCAGCTATTGTCAGCTTTTACCAGTCAGTCAGTTTTTTCTCTCACTCATTCATTCATTCATTCTTTCTTTGCTGATAGTGGAAATTATCGTCGCATTTTCATTTCCACCCACAGCAAAATGACGTCATTTCAAAAAGAAAAAGAAGAACTTTTAGATCGGATTACCTCGCTGAATCCTTTTTGGGCAGGGACTCATTTTCTAATTGTCCCAAATAAGCGGCTTTCTCCAGAGCCCATTGTAATTTTTGGAGAAACTCACTTGCAACGGTTTTCTCGACGTGTTGTATAACGCTTTTAATTTCCGTCGTGCAGATCTGCTTAAAGAAAAGAAATTCACAAACACAAGTCAGTGCACTTGTTCAAAACAAAAATAAAATAAAAATAAAATAAAATAACAAACAAAACTATCAAACAAAACCCCCAGTGCACTGTCCAAAAACAAAATAAAAATAAAAATAACAGATCAAAATGAAAAACAAAATTAAATAAAAATATAGAAGCCCGGTCTTAGGACTTGCCCCAGAATATTATTTTTCTAATGGGTGAAAACACACCAAATCTAAAACTTGGTGCCATGGTAAAACCTTCCCCATACATTAGAAACAAAAACAAAACAAAACAAAAAACAAAAATCTGCTAGTTTTATTCATTTAAACTCTGGATTCTGATATCATTCAATCATATTCCCCAAAATAATACTAATTCAGTTGTCTATGTATCACTTCTCAACCCACTCAATAAACCAGACAGGATGATGGTAACAGTATTGCCTACTTAAAATTGTGTTTGATTCTAATGAGCTTCATTGCGTGTGTGTGTGTGTTAGTCAGGTTAATACATTTTCTATTTCTGTGTGTGTGCTTTTATCTACCTTCCCCCTTTTTTCTGAAACAAAACTCCGTTCACTTCAAGTTTTGTTTCAGAAACATCTAAATGAAAATCTCTGTCATACTCAGGCACAGCTAAACCCCCAAATGCTTGCAGGTTACCATTGGCAACCATGCTGTGTGTTATTAACCCCTTCTACCAATACCCTCTTTTGATGTGTAACACTTTATGTATGATTTTGTATTCTCTGGAGTGCATATCATGTGCATGTGTGGTGTTGCCTTTCCTTTTCTCTAACAGTACTCTTGCATACCTCAGTGCTTGTCTTCCTCCCCCTTTCGTGGTGGTCTGGACACTTTGTCAATTCTCCACTTCAAGGCAGTCGTTTGTCTCCCCAGATTCCTTAACCCAATTTGATTCCCCACACTAAAACAGCATTCCTCTGTCCTCACCTGCTCCTTTCTCTCCGGTCTCCTCTCCCACTTTGCAGTCCAATGGCAGTCAGTTCTCTTCAGCTTTGTCCCGTGTATGCTCCCACTGTCTCTTTCATTGCCATCTTGCTCCAAACACGGCAAATGTCAAACTCCAACAATCTCCTCAAAAGTCCTTCACACACAGTGAAGTTGCAGCTTGCTGGAAACGCATCTCCATTCATCCAATCAAGATGATGGATCTTCTCTTTCTGATGCCGTTTGCCCATAGTGCTGCTGGACCTCTCTGCTCAGGTCTCTGGTATTGTCTCTTGGACTGCTGTCCACTCTTGATGTTCATCCTCGTGCTTCTGGAACTGCACTCTGTGTCTTCAGGGAGAGATTAGATTCCTTGGAGCTTGCTTTTTCAGGATGAGGACGGGAAGCTGCAAAACAATTCAGCCAACAATTTGTTTCTAATGATCTTAACCTAGAATTTTCTTCCGACTGCCGCCCGTGGAGAATTGATCCAGGTCCGTTCCCCACCTGTAACCAACAGACTGAGAGACTTTCATTATTCACTGTGACTGGATATGTTTTCATCACTCCTAAAGCAACACATCTCCACTTATTTTGTTTTGAACTCTACTAACTTTAAACCCCGAAAATAAAATTCCTATTCGTTCTTAACCGCAAACACAAAAAATCTTCTTGATGTTGTTGTTAATTTTTTTCACCCACAATACTCCAAATTATGTTTTCTTTCTTTCAGCAGGGGAAGAAGATGACCTGTAGTGTCACTGCTTCCCTCAGTTGGAGACAATTTCCCACTCACACTTCCACACTTTTTATTTTCTTTGTTGTCATTATTTTCTTTCTCTCTTTTTTTTTAACACCCACACATTAACCTGTAAACTCACTCCTCCAAGCTCATTTTTCTTTCACCCCAACAGCTCTCACACAGTCAGCAAACAAATTCTCCATTCATCCTTGAGTACTTGGTCACCTTTAAATGTCACTATTAATTTTATCAATTTATTTATCATTACCTTAACACTAATCCACTGTTTAGGTTTCTTTATTTATTTTAGTTCACTTTTGCCTATTTGATCACTTTTATTTCTTAACTATCGTTATTTCACAGGAAATCAACAAATCTACTTTTTCTCCCTCTTTTGTCATCAAGGAATTCACACACACTCACAGGCTGGTCACTCGCCCCCACCTTTCTTTCTCTCTCTCACACACACACACACACACATTTTACTCCTCCTTTGTTCCACCTGTGAACCCGCCCCTCGAGGCTGGCTCACACACACCTCATGCTTCTCACAGTCCCATTCAAACTTTCTGCGAGACACCTTCTGTGCTGACACAGGACAACGCCCTGATCAGCACAAAGAGCGGGTGCCGTCCGCTCTTGTACGCCTCAACCCAACTAGGACAGTTAGGCTCACAATCTTCAGATCGCTCCACATTTGCCTCACGAATTATTCAAACTGCGCCACGGACTGGATACCGCAGTTTCTCTTCCCCATAAAAAATAAAACCAAATTAAACCCCCCAATTGACTTCACAGTTTGCAACAATTCGCGACACGGCCTCCTGCCGCGATTTCTACACACCACAAACACACACTTTTAGACCCAAATTCTTTTTGTTACTATAATTGACTCCCGTACTTCAAACGAGACGCCGACTCTAACTGCGCTTTCCACACACACAACGCAATTTACTAATGCTGCAGTCAGTGGGGTGAGCCAAGCCGTCGTGCTTTCACTAACGAAGCAACTTGCCCCCACTCTCATGCAGGTTATCAACCGCGACTAGGATTCAACACCTAGCTTTAGTTATTTAAGGCGTCCTCGGTGCCTAGGTAACCAGCCTGGATCTCCTGTCCCACAGGTCCTATCCCCGCGTCCGAGAATAGGTGGGGCAACCAAGCCCGGAACACACACAGCCCTGAGCTGGCGACGAGGCCTTCCAGCCCCGCTTTCTAACTAATAGTAACACACGTTTCCTGCTTTAACGCACGGAGGACGTATCACACACCGCCACTTTTTTCCTAATAACTAAGACGGATCACACACCGCCACGGATGAAACACCGATTCTATTTATTACTAACTAAGACGGATCACACACCGCCACTAAAACGGATCAAACACCGTTTCTTTAACATACTGAGCGAATTTATACTGAGATACGTTCAACTTAGCGAACAGATAATTTAGGCTTTAAACAATATGCATGGTTCGAAAATAAACAGGTCGTGCTTACCTTTTAATCATGAGCTGGCTCTCTGTTCGCCTCGTCTCACGATCTCAGCTCTGCCAATTCCTCTCTGGGCCTCGAGCGAATCCCAGGGTTTTGGCACCAAAACTGTTACGAAATCAGTTTTACCCCGGTTCTTTTTTATTCCTCGGGCCTTCAGAGATGGCACCGGACCCAGTAGTCATTTTTACAAAATCTTTATTATTATTATTATTATTGTATATTGTATTGTA
This sequence comes from Pelmatolapia mariae, assembly GCF_036321145.2. Taxonomy (NCBI): domain Eukaryota; kingdom Metazoa; phylum Chordata; class Actinopteri; order Cichliformes; family Cichlidae; genus Pelmatolapia; species Pelmatolapia mariae. The sequence continues at coordinate 13,717 of NW_027052197.1, read as the reverse complement.
TTGTATTGTATATTGTATATTGTATTATTGTATTATTATATTATTATTATTACTATTTATTATTATTATTATTATCTCTTATTCATCTTCATTTAAGCATGCACTTCTAGAAGGGAAGACGAGGCCGGTGTCCCTCTGAAACAATCTTCACCCCTTTGTTAGTCACAGCCAGCTTTATAGGAGCGACCCCATCATAAATCCCCCACAGTGTGCTGCAAACTCTGTGTCTGTGTCTATGTACACGAGCACGGGAGTGCCTGTGTGTGCGCATACCTGGTATGTGCGTGCACGTGAGTGAGTGTGCATATAGGTGTGGGAGTATATCAGTTAAAACACTGTGGGTATGTGTCTCTTCCTAGGGGCCATAAATACCATCTCCCCTCCAGACCACAGTTATCAAGTTAAATGTTGAGACCCCCACACAGGTATCCTCTGGGGAATTTCCACTCAGCATTAACTCCTCTTTGTCTTACTTTCACAGTTCAACTGGGGGAGGGTCTCCTAAGATCTACTCCTAAGTTCATGACACAGTCAGGCCTTTATTTATATCCAGGGCAGTGTCAGTGTCGCTACCATAATTCTACATTCTATCTTAACACATTTCTAAACTCTAAAGCAAACTAAACATTCCTACATGTCTAAACTCTAAAATAAGCTAAACATTTCTACAACTGCTACACTCAGATACTAACAGACAGAAACAAAGAGAAGCTGTCTTCTCTGAAGATGGTCTGCCTGGACTCGTGATGACACCAGGAGGTCCAAACCTTTGAGACTGACTCTCCCAGAGAAAAAAAGTTCTGCTGTTAGGACACGCCCCCTTCTCTAACTCTACAGGCCTGACCGGAGGACCAGAGCCGGTTGCCCTGGTGATGTGAGAAGCGACCTGTCCGTGTAGGGAGATGTGGGAAAGGTGCAGGAGATGAAACGTGAGCCGTACATGGGTCTAAAGGCTTTCCTCCAGTTGAGCGATCACGTTAACATTCAGTTTTTGACTCAAACATCAAAGACAAAAAGAGGAGTGAAAGAAGCCATCTATGTCCACTGTGAGCGACCATCTTTGAACAGAGGCGGTGGTTTACGACACCAACTGTCTGCCATCTATAATCCAGTTTTGAGATCCTTCCCAGACGCCTTAGTGCCCATTCACATCCTGGGCCATCTGACCTCAGGAAATCACATGATAGGGTGGGACCAGGTTTCACAATGAGCTCACCTGAAACCCTGGCTGATTAGGACCCCCACCCACTTTCACACCTTGGCTCATGTGATTAGGTAGGGGATCATCAGGAGGTCCTTTGTCCCCCTTTGGGGGAAAACTCCCACTGGGTTTAAATCTGGGACTCTCGGCCATTTGACCCTAGAACTGAAGAAGCTTCTCAGATGAGAGGTTAAATGTCTTCAAGAAGTGGGCGATTGTGGCTCAAGAATTGGGAGTTCGCCTTCTAATCGAAAGCTTGCCGGTTTAAACCATGGCTTGGCCAGTCTCGGTCGTTGTGTCCTTGAGCAAGACACTTCACCCGTTGCCTACTGGTGGTGGTCAGAGGGCCTGGTGGCGCCAGTATCCGGCAGCCTCCCCTCTGTCAGTGCGCCCCAGGGCGGCTGTGGCTACAATGTAGCTGCCATCACCAGTGTGTGGATGACTGGGTGGATGACAGGTTATATGAAGTGCTTTGGGGTCCTTAGGGACTATACAAATACAGGCCATTTACCATTTTACCATTCAAGCAAGTTAAAGAAGTCCAGACGCTTTTCTTTCCCAGCTCCTTAGACTACGATGACCTGGATGACTGAGAACCTTCACAGACATATGCTGACAAAAGTGCTGCTAACTAGTTACTATTTGTGCACCAAGATGTGTCACTTTCAGATAACGTTCTGGTCTCTTTACATTGTAAATGCATGTTTACAATGACGGACACACATTCTTTTTTTTTTTTTTGTTTGCCTGTCCCATTTGGTTCTTTAGCCGTCAGAATTGTTGTCTAAAGACCAACAAGGATACCCAATGGGTTTACTTTGCCAAATGGATCATCATGACCTTGCCGTATTTGTCCATTTGATCGACCTTTGTTGTTATTATGTATTTTATTTTATTTTCAGTTGTTACAGACGGGACAGACATGACTGAGCATAAGAAAGGGAGAAAGAAAGAGAGGAAGGAAAAGAAAAACAGAAGGGAAGAGGGTGTGGAATTACATGGATTATTTTACATAACCATCATCTTATCATTGCATTAATTATCATTTCATCAAAGTGTTTATTGAAGCTGCTGGCATTATGTTATAATTTATATTATAGGGGTTATCATAATCAAATATTAACATTTTTGTTATAGGTGCAGTTATAATTACTTTAAAATGAGTGAGTTAAATATATATGTATCATAACTCATATGCTGAGTATATTGGTACAGTAAAATAGTAGCTGAGCAAAGGCCTGAATGTATTCAGCTTCTTGTGGTATTTGAGTTTGCCTAGTTACAGGTGACGGAAGGATGTCCAGTCCAGGGTGACCTCAAAGGCCTTAGGTCATCACCATATTCGGAAGAGTGTGCTACAAGGAGGAACGTCTGTGTTTGCATTTAATTCTTAAAATACATGAATGTTCTGTACATGCAAATTATGTGCTTGTAAACGCAAGAAGGGGCGTTACAATACCCTGATGTTATAAAAGCAATCTAGAGTGTATTTTGGGCAGAGATGTACAACTGTTTTGCAGTTTGCACCTCTCCACGCAGCGTGCATTCATTAAAATCAATTGTTTGAACGACCTCTTCTGGACTATCATTGTTTTGCTCTCATCCTCAATTTCGAACCCGTAACAAGGGACAGTGAGAAAGGCACTTAAAAAGAGAAAGAAGAGAAAAAAAATCTCCTGGATCACCTGTTGAGAGAAAAAGAGTGCACACCTGTGTGGATCAGCGTGCTTGTATTCAAATGGTTTCCCCATGTAATGGTCTGCTAGAGGGTGTAGAAGGCCATAGCCCCGTCCCCCAGGGCATGAAGCAGGTATGGAGGAGATCCAGGCCCCAGACATCCAGAGGCCCCAGAGTGCGAGAGCCCAAGGAGGACCACCGGAGGGGCATCCATGCCACCCTCCTGGGAAGGGCTGAGGAGATCCCCAGACGAGGGGTCACCCAGTAGCCACAGAGCAGAAGCCAGAGGGGACTGCACCAGCGTGCCCGCCGGCTCTCCCCGCAGCCAGCTGTGCCGGCAGCCAGCTGTGCCAGAGTGAAACGAGCTGCAGGCCCAGAGGCCGGAGGGCCCCCCGCGCCCTGGAAGAGGCCTGACGGAGCAACAGGCACCAGGCCCCGCCAAGTAGCCACCGAGAGTGAGCTGGTACATACATGAGTGCCCAGCTCCGGACACTAAGAGGCAAGCAGACCGCCCCAGGGTCCGCAGCCTTGCCTTAGAACCATTTGGGGGTTTTATGGTGGTGATGTGTATTGTGTAAACTGTTTTCCCAATAAAAGGCAGCAAGCAGAGGCAGGATTTGGTGTCATTTTGTGGTAGATACCAACGATGGCTTGCAAGTAAATCGATCGATCGCTGACTGTCTTGTTTTCTTCATGATGAATAAGTCTCTAAACCAGCGGGGCTTGAAACACAGACCCAACACAAGTAAAATTCAAAATAGATGTAAAAATCCTGTCTTTTGCGTTACATCATTGTGTAAGTTTTCTTTGGTTATTTTCATTATAATAATTATGGATATGCAATATTAGTTGATGCTTTTCAATAAATCCAGCAATGAACATGTAACAAGGAACATCATTGAAGAGAAAATAACATAACAGCCACTGGCTCTTCCATGGTTAAACCAACAACTTGGCAGACAGTACCAGGAGAGGATGCTTTAAGTGCATGTGATTATCTATAGCAGATGTTGACAGATGTTTGATATCTCTGCCTCTGCTGATCTGACTTTTGCACACATTACATATCACTTTGGTTTCATCTGCAGCACTGACTGTAAAATGCTTCCACACACAACTTGAGTTTTTTGGCTGGTGGAGGACCCAGAGGTGGCTCAGCAGCAGCAACACTCTTTTCTATTTGGTGCCCAAATCCATGTGGGGAGTTTCAGCTAAGCTAATGAGTGATGGGAAGCTATGCTAAGGTTAACTAGCCTATAGTCTACATCTTACTGTCTGCAAAATATAACTCCCACAAGTGCATACAATTCAACACAACTACAACAGGCTATTGTTTAAATGACCGAGCTAACAGAGCTACGTAAACAGAGCGAACATGAGAGACCCGACTGCAGACGTCAATAATGCAGAGTAATGGAATAATCTCCAGATCTTCACTAAAGTTATAAACTGCCTCCGGAAACCAGTTATGGTACAAAAACATCTATTTAACAATAATAGTGATGCAGTTCAGTCTTTTATGGCTCAGCCTCTCTGTTGCAGCAGCCTGTGTCACTCACTCATCCGGTCATGCATTGAGGTCTCATAAGGAAACTCAGCTTTTTCATATAAAGTTTTTCTTGTTCCCGAATACAAATATTTTTTAAAGTGTTTGTTCGAAATAAGTATTCGTAAAAAACACGTTATTCGTGCCTTTCTGAATCCAGTATTCGGGTTTGGCTCTACTCCTAGTTGGGATTATTGTCCTTTGCTGATGCATGTATTGTACAGTGTGGGGATCAGGGAAATTATTTTACTTCTATTTTTTATAATCATCATTACCATTCCATTAATAACAGTATTGATGTTGCATTCAGAGGTTTAAACATATTGGTACCCAATTAGCCTTTATTACAGGTGCAGTGAGAACCACTTTAAACTGTTGAGTTGAATCTATAATCTTAAATGTTTATATGCAGATTGCATTGTAAAAGAAAGGCCTAACGCTGAGTATACTCTGTGCCAAAATAAGACAGGAAACTGCATGCTTTGCAAAAGTGAAACCGAAAGCAGAGTCTAAGTACAAGTTATTTTGAGGAGCTGTTTGGATGATGCTATTTGAATAACCAGGTTATTCTTTATTATCTTTTATGTATCTATATCTTTTGATTAAGCTTTTAGTAGAGGTTCTTGATTAAAACATTTATTCAACATATTACATATATAGTTTCAGTTCAGGTTATTACATGTAAGGATGAGCCTCTGTTCTGGTGAAAGGTCAGACATGCAACGGGTGAGATGAGAGAGCATTTAAGGACGAGACAGTTAGAGAGAATCATTTATCAGAACCACATCAGCCCAGACCCAGACATCTACCAGCACAAGTACAGAGCCTTTATCTCACATGTTTGAGCATTCGTTCACCTTCATCTGTTTGTTCTTATTGACAACTCTTCATCCAGTCCACCTTAAACACAGTGGGTGTGTTGCTGGGAATGGGAGTTACCTTATGGAGCTCTTATTGCAGTAAAACTGGGTTTTTTTTGTGTGTGTGTATTTCAGTCCATATGAATTCATGTAGCTCTGTGTGGAGATCCTTGTGTACATATTGAAACCTGTCTGTGTGTCACTCAGCCAGGCTTTTCAATCAGCTGTTTTTGTTTTTAATACGTGACCTTTGCTAAAGTTCATCCAAAGGTGCAGATGATGTGTGACAGGATGTAAAGATGTGTTTGCAGAGTTGTCTGTAGGACAACAGTTTAGTGATCTGTGGCTGACAGGCTCAGTTTATCTCCAGCTCAGTACTAACAGGTGAATCTTCCACAGGCTGAGGTGTGATGTTAGAGGGCTGATCACAGACAGGCTCAGTTGGATCTGAATGCACATCTTTGTCAAAATACTGCAGCAAGTTCACATGTGGTAAATCCACTGCATCGGCACAACCGTCACTATCAGGCGACTAATGTGACACTTGCAGACTGAGTGTGTAGCTAAGGTCACATGTAAGAGGACAGCCAATTCAATTCAATTCAATTCAATTTTCAATTCAATTCAATTTTATTTATATAGCGCCAAATCACAACAAAGTCGCCTCAAGGCGCTTTATGAAAAAGCTGGGTGAGTTGTAGGCTGGTGTTTATTATCAGGAACACAGGATGAAACGACTGAAGCAAACACACGTACAGAGTCGAGCACATTAACATCAACAATGACGCTGAGCAGAGAGAAACTGAGGGTTTAAATACTCTGGCTGATGATGATGATTAGGGACACACAGCTGAACAGAACTAATAACACACAGGAAGCAAACATGGAAACAGGAAATGGTGAATAAAGTGAACATGAAACAAGTGCAAACACTGGGCAAACACCAGGAACCCGACACATCAGTGACACCAGGAAGTAACTGATTTCCTGATATCTATTGTGATAAAATCACTTCTGTATGAACTGTGTGTTTCCAGCTGGTTCGAGCTTTATATCCATTAGATATGAAACCTTGATGCTTGTTTGCAAGGACACAGATGGACCGTGTTTCCTTCTTTCCTTCCTTTTTGTGTCCTCTGTGCTTCATCTGCTGCTCTTCACTCTGTTACTTTGTGACTCTGGTTCTCCTACAGACACGTGGGTGGTGCTCTCCACCTGTAGATGGAGCAGCAGCTGGTCTGGCTGAGTTCCTCTGACTGTCTTTGATTTGTGCTTCCAAAGTTTAACAGGAAAGTGAAGCGAGAGAAAGAGCAGGAAGAAAAGCTGAGTGTCCTCTCTGTGTCACATCCACAGTGTCTTTAGATGATGGAGTGACTGCAGAGTTCACAGCTTCACTGTTTGTGCCCTTCAGATGTGCACTTATTCCAAATATGCATCATCACTGCTCAGTGAGCAGGATGGAGGAAAGAAAGCATTCAGTATCTGTGCTCATTCACACTGAACACATAAGACTGATCACATATTTGTACATGTAGAGGCTTCACTCTCATTAATATGAGCTGTGCTCCATGTTAATAAGAAGCACAGCTCATATTAATATTAGACTGTGTACACAGTCTAATATTAATATGAGCTCAAGCTGTTCTTCAAGCAGCTCGTCTTTACTTTAATACTTAGAGTTTTACTGCAGCAATGAATCAGAGTTTTAGCTTTTTAAACAGACTCGAGTGATGAAAACACAGAAATCTGAAGCTCACAGGTTCACCTGTTCACAGCTGCTGGCAGATCAGCTGTCAGCACTTTCATGTCATTAATCTCAGACTCTGATGTTGATCCTCCAACAGTTACAGACTGACGGATTCTCCTGTAACCTGCTGACATCATCCTGAACACAGTAAAGCTTATTTGTAAGGCAGCTGCAGGTCTGTGTGACGGGTTGAACACAAACAGGAAGTGGATGCAAGTGTGTCACAGGCTCACTGTGACCTCTGAGGACTCACAAATGTTTCAATCCAACACAAACATAAATCAGTCTGATTATATGTTTTACAAAAACCTGAACAATTACTGATCAGCTCAGTTTATCATGCTCACCTTCACCAACCTGATCATTGTGTCTTTAAAAACCTTCCTGTAGGTCAAAGGTCTAAACTTCACATTTTTTTGAGGGTCAAATATCTTGTTTGAATTGAGGAATGAACTGTTAAGGTGGAAAAATGAACCAGGTTAAAATACTTTAAATCAGTGCAGATGTATAATGTAATTTAACATGTTGATAATGGTTGTAGTGGGCTTGTAATGTAAATGTGATTAAATGTGACATTAATGGTGACGCTGCATAAACCTGATCAAACAGTTCTATTAGTGGGTCTGTGTGATCAGCATCAGTGGGTTAAGGTGAGGCCTTGACTAGTAGAACGTCATGTTGGTGTATGACAACACATGAGCCAACATCAGACTCCGAGCGCTACGATGCTAAAGATCAGAAGATCCAGTGTGACATCATCGTTACCTGGCAACAGCAGCCCTCATCTGACTTTATTGGAGGATATTTACACCAGCAACACTGTTTAGTTTGATATGAGGGATTAACAACATGCTGTGATATCCAGTTCATCTGTAATAGATACTGGATCTAATCAGTCAGCAGATATTTGATCAGCTTATTTATAACTATACTAGAAACAAACACAACTGTGTTGGTGATTCATGCAAACTTGCATATCAGCCTTTGAAGGTTTTGTAGCATTGAGAACAAAGAGGTTGTGTTAGGGCTGAAAAGCCCGACTTGTTCTCCTCTGCAGGTCATCAAATGCACCACAGAAGTTTGTATTTGCACAGCCTGTATATGTTTGATGGCTTTATTATTCTCTGTTCAAAGACAATAAATGTGCAAAATGTCTCATGTAGTATCAGCTTCATTTAAAATGACTGCAAACATTTAGAGAACATGTGCTGCTGTTTGTCCTACATTTCAACACTGAATGAACCCTGAAAACGTGATGGCAGGTGGCAGATTGGAGTCCACATGAAATATCGGCTGTATGAAGACTGGAAAATATAGATGTTAGAGTGAATTGTTAAATGTTTGTCATTTTTATTCTTACCATTTGTACTTTAACTGTGTGTTGAAAGGAATTCTTTTGTTCTCCCCTCCCCAGATTCTCGAGGTTCTGAGTGGGGGGCTGTAGTGTTTTATCACAGGCAACATCCTTGTGAAGGTCTGTTTGATGTGGTAAAACTTCCTGTCCTTTGTATGGCTTCACTGTGTTATCTAGGGTGAACCATAGATTGGGTGTGGGGAGGTTACCCTCTTTATGACCTAGGATGTTGTTCCTGCTTTATGACCCTTTTGGTCAGCAGCTTACATACACACACACACACACACACACGCACGCACGCACGCACGCAAATTTGGTAGGTGTTTTAAAGGCCTAAAAATCTGTGCAGTTGTAAATATAAAGACGTCTGTAATATAAAATATGAGATCTATGAGTAAGATCAGTCTCTGGGTCAGTAATGCACAGCCGGATGTGCACTGATGGTGTGTGTAAATGCAAATGAGCAGTGGGAACGCGCAGAGAGGGTGGTTTCAGTTTCGACAGTATTGAGCGTTTTGCCAATTTTCCTGTATATAAGAGGTTGGTTTTGCTTATTATGAGAGTATGAATACAGTCTGAATATATTAGTGTGGATGTATAGTAAATGACTGAATTTTTATAGATGTATATTTCGTGAGCCATAAATGTTGGTGTGTTTTATTTTTCAGTTATGTGTGTGTGGGGAGAAGCGGTGAGGACGATGAGAGGTTTCAGTTTTCTTTTTCTTTTTCTTTTGACCTGCTCTTTCTGAACATGGAAGGCATGTCCAAAATACGCGTCTGCATGATTTGTCTGAGGGAGTGGAAAGTGGATGTTTGAGAGAGAAAAGGCAGTGTGTGTGAGACGGGTCATGGCGTCTGAAAGAGGTTAGAATATTTAAAAGTGTGTATGAAATATATTTCTTTTTTGATGTAAAGTAGGATGTTTTACGTGTCTGTGTTATAATTTCTATGTTTGTATATAGGCTCTGTTTGCCACGGGCACTGCAGCAGGCTGGTTATTTTGAGAGTGTGTCTGTGTCTATGTAAATGAGAGGCCTGTGACTTATTTAGAGTGACATTTCCTGTTTACTAATGAGTGGCTAATGACTGACTGCAGAGCCTGGGTGAAGGACGACGTATATTGGTGTTTTAAGGGAAGAATTGCTTTTATTTCTACTTTGTTGGCATTACGGTTGTTAAATACGATGATTACTTTATGATACATGTCTGTCTCATTTTGCATGTGTGCGATGGGCTTTCAAATGTAGTTTTGTAATGTAACCTGTACACTCCAGGGAGGAAACAGACCATGGAGTTTTGGAAGAAGATAGCAGAGATATGACTGGCTTTACGTTTAGTCTTGTGTTGACTCCAATAACGTATGGTCAGACAGGGCTGGTTGAAACACAGGTGCGTGTTTGCTGTGAAATAGGGGCCACTGACCATGACTCAAAACACAAAGGCTGTGAGATTAAAAATTACTGTAAGTAACGGTTTGACTTTTGACTAGGGAAATAATATGCTTACTTTGGGGTCTATGAAGATATTTGACTTTGAGTGATGTTATGAGAGGTTGAGTTTATTTTTCTGTTTAAAAAAAAAAAAAAAACAAAAAAAACACATAAGTATATGCACTTAGTACACCCACTCAAGAAATGATTGTGTGACTGATACTACAAAACTGACCTAAAGAAGCGTGATGTGTGTGAGTGAAAGAGCGCTATTTCAATGTGTGTGAGTGAAATGAAGGCATATGGTTTTTAGATAGAATTACTGATTATTTGTAGACTGATTATTAAAAGGAAGTCTCTGCAGAAGCTGTAGAAACAGGAAACCGTGTGTGTGTGTCTGGGACAGGAAATGCATGCCCATAAAAGGGAAGCTCACGGTGACAAGTGTGCACCCAGAGTAGAGAGAGAGATTTAACTCTGGGCAGATGAAGCAAAAGGGAGGTTTTAAGATAAAATGAATATGATACTAATTATATGCTTTAGTGTGCCAATACAGGTGGACTCTCTCAACTTTGCAACCTTGAGTTCAGCAGAAGAAAAGTAGATTAAAAGAATTGGGAGAAAATAAGCCAGTCTTTGGCTCGAAATTGTGCAGCTTGACCTCTCACTTTGTCCTTGACCCCGAGAAGAAACGCAAAGGACAGTTAATTTCCTGATGAAGACCGATAGAACATCGTGGACGTGAAGAAGTAACGGAAGTTAAAAGACAGTGCAGGCAAAGGCAGTAACACTGACAACGACTGATGAGTCCAGCAGCATGGGAGACAGCACGTGATGCAACATGCATGCTGGTGAAGAACAGCGTGATAAGTCTGCTTGAAGGCACTGACTGTCATATTTGCCAAGCTTGGAGCAATCTTGGAAGAAAAGACTGAAAAGATGAATGGAGAAGAAAACAGAGCAAATGAAAATAAGACTGAAGGAAGAGGAAATACTGAAAGATCAAAACAGAGAAGAAACACACTGTGTTTGCTGGAGCTCTGAAACCCGAACAGGACACTGTGAATGAAAAAGGACCAGTGAGAGATGAAGCTGGACGAGTTTGACTGCGAGAAGATAGGAGATGATTGGGTTGAAATTGAACCCTGAACTCGGGATCGTTTAGGGATGTCCACCCCATCACAACAAAGAGGTAAACAATACAAAAGGTAAAGATAATCAAAATAACTGACAATTATATTAATGAATAGAAGACACACATATACAAATTGTTACATGTGACATTATTTTTGAAACGAATCAGAAGTGAGATAGTTTGAATCTAGAGCTCAGTGAAAAGATGCATAAATTAAATATGAATACATGAAAATGCAATGAATACATAAGGATGCAATGAAGAAGCAGCTTACACTCATGCAATGAAGAAACTGCTTACACTTAATTAAGATGATCACCTGGCATGCAATTAAGAAACAGCTTACACTTAGTGTATATTGACATGAATACAGGAGAATGTAATGAAGAACGCAATGAAGGCATGCAATGAAGAAAACAGCTTACACTGCATTTACATGACCACATAACGCAAGGAAGAACACGCTTACATACATGACATAATTGGTATTTTTGAATAGAAAATGAGAAATGGGTCGTTTAGGCGTCCGTGATAATAATGAAAATGTTTTAGTTTGTTATTTTCAGGAGTACAGCAGACCCGCACCAATTCTCCAGATCCAGGAGTCTGAAGAAATTACAGGTTAACATGAATGGATATGTTAAGGCAAGTTTCTGGTTGAATTGTTTACAGTGTCCAGGAACCTGACAGCAAGCCCTAACTGGTGGTGGAAGACCAGCAGGGCTGTGATTTAAGGTGGGGAAGTAAAATTTGGGTTAGTGATTCGGGGACGGAGAAAACTGACTCTTTAACTGGAGAATGGGAAAGTGTCTGTGAGACTGTGAAGCCATTTATGCAAAATACCACACACAAACATACGCAATGAAGATCGGCTTGCTACTTGTATGAGTGATAGAATGGTGTGAATGTTGAATAAACTGATTAAACTAGTTTAAAAGTGTGACTTAGGAGTGCTTTGCACTGATTGATCAAAACAAGGGATTAATATAGGAAGAAATTGACAATAATTACATAATGTGATGAAGTGTAATCATGTATTTCGTTTGCCAAGTTAAGTTGTTGAGATGTGATTGAATATGAGAATTAGTTAAGGAGCTTATGTGACTGATGACAGAGGAGGTTGCTGTGTGTGTGATTGAGGCCTTAAAGGAGGGGTAGATTGTTAGGAGGTGCAAATTTGATTAAGAGGTGTATAAATTAGTGTTGACATATTGTGAGAACGTGCTTATATGTTAAGGTTGAAGGTGAGTTTGGTAAAATGCTTAAAGGGGGATATTGTGTATGAAACGGTGTAGTTTTTTACGTTTTGGGTGTGTTCTATGGGTGAAATTTAAGAGTGTTGAAGATTTTGAGGTTGTTGTTTTATTTTTAAAGAGGGAGTTTTAATAATCATGGACATGTTTAAGGGGTTTTGTAACAGTGCACTTATAAAGAAAAAACCTGTCAGGTGATTTTGTTTGGTACTTTGATGAGCTAATACTCAGCTCTCTTTTTTCTCATTTTTGTTCTAAGCAGGCCTGCAGAAGAAAACAATGAATAACGGCGCCGACAATAGTCTCAGGAGAATAAAAAGTAAGGTGACCTTTTTTTTTTTTGAATTACAATGGGACAGATTGTGGGTCCCTGTCTAAAAGGATTGCAGCGAGCCAATCCAGTCCAAAAGTATCAAGAAATATTTTCCTAGACACAACTAAAAAGAAAATAAATGATTATATAAATAAACTGAGTTTGCAGAGAGTGGAAAATGTGATTATTTGTGTGGACGTTTACCACTACCGGATGTTGATGCGTGTGAGTGAGTGTGTGGGAATGGACAGGTGAATGGACGGACCAGGCAGACCATAGGTTGGACCGACTGGACCCTGATAAAAGACTGGACTCAGGTTGAACACATGACTGATAATTGTTCTGTTTTAACTTTTGTTTTATAACACAGGTGGGATCATAAGTGGAGAAGGTGAGTATAACAGGTGATGTTCTGGGTAACACACAGGTTTGAAGTTCTGGAGCATTTATACATAATGCGATAGGAGTAAACTTTTGCTTTAATTCCCAAACCTGAGTGAAGGATTTTGATTTTGTAACACATGAGATGTGTCACAAAAAGGGGGGTGTTAATATATGCGATTAGCTACATGAAATGTGCTGTTTTAGGGGTAATAAGCAAATGCCTATGTGACCTGTACCTAACAACCTTTGTGATGATAAACTTGTTTACCGACTTGCTCTCTTGTAGAACATACAGACTTAGAAAAGGGGAACTTCAGCTCTGAGTTTAGAGCTTGAAATTAAATGTGGGACTTGAAAAGAGGAAGTAAATTTGGTACAGGACGTACTTGAGATGATCAGACGAGAGAAGGAGAAGGTCAGGAATAGTTTAAACTAAGATTGAGAAATTAAATGGGGTAAAAGGGGGTGTAGCTTCAGGGCAGCTCACAGCCTGGCGTAAACGCAAGGTGCTGTCACACAGCTTAAGTTATTTGGTTGATTTATTTTATGACAAAATAATAAGGAAATATTAAAAATATACAACACGTTGAGAAGATCTCTTATGTTATATTTTAGTGTTTAACATGGAAGATGCCTCTCTGGAGCTTCTCTCCTGATGCTACTCCACCAAAAGAAGTTTATTTACAGAGACTATGTCAGCTCCCAAACAGACAACAACAAACCAAGACTAGCACAAAACAATCTGAATATAAATGATAACAAATAAAGAACAATACAGAATCCAAATCTGAATCGAAGAACAAAATAGTGAAATG
>NW_027052196.1:0-19121 GCF_036321145.2 Pelmatolapia mariae | reverse complement strand
GTGTGTGTGTGTGTTAAGCTGCCCTTGCACATGTGCGTTGAATAAAGTTCTGCAGCCAGGACTCTGACATGTCTGCACTTGTCTGTGTGTGTGTGTATGCTTGTGCACACAGAGGAGATGCGATCGTGCTCCACGTGCAGCAGCTTCACCTTCATATGGACCCAGGCGTGGCCTCGGTGCTGTTCTGCATGTGTGAGGGTTTTGGATTGAGTGATTGTGGAGAGCGCCCCCCACAGTGTCTGTCATCGCTCCTGCCTCCTTCCTTAAATCTCATTGATTCCCTCTGTCTGAATTTATGGGGGCGCCACAGTCCCACGGAGAAACAAGTTACTCATGAAACCTGAATCGGACCTAAATCTCTCACCGTGACAAAGTATAGCTTATTTTTACACAATGTTGGCATTTACATGAACTTTAAATTCACTTCCTGTCAGTGTGGCGTTTTGGAGCAGGGAGCGCCAGCAGAGGATCGGACAGAGTGGGGGGGAGGTCGGGTGAGGAGGGAGAAAGCGGCCGGCTCGTTTCAGGAATCGAACCAGTCGTAATATTTTTGTTTTTTATGATCTTTAATGATTGTTGTTGTCGTTGAAGGAGCTACTTGTTTTCATTTTGATGTATTGCTTCTTTAATGTTTTTTATTTTCTTTACTTCAGGAAGAATAGCTGTTGCCATGGTAACAGGTAATGTGGATCTGAATAAGGAACAAATGGAGGAAATACTCTTTAAATCTGAGTCTAACAGCACGTAAACATTCAGAAGTAACAAGAGTTCACAAACAGCTCGCCGTTAGCAGGAACGTGCTAATTAGCTAAAGGGGTGACGAAGGCGTTCCACAGCACACGGCGAGGGAAACGTATTTTTGCGTGGGCTTGATGAGGTTCTTAATCAATATAAATGACTCAGCGTGAAGTTGGCAGGAAGCCGAGCGTTTAATTACCTGATGTCATGATTTCTCACTTCTGCAGCTTCATCTGAAGCGAATCTGTCGTTTCAAATATCTGCTTTGGTTTCGTTAGGAGGATTTTCCAGCATCACTTCTGTCTGCGCTCCGCTGCATCGCCGGCAGCAACCATCCCGGCACGGGATGCGGAGCAACTGCTTTTCCACCCCAAAGGTGAAAGGTGGCGTTTCCCTCGGCGACGTGTTTGATAGGAAGTTCCAGGCTTGAGGGTTTGACTCAAGTTTAACAGGAAAACGTCCAAAATCCTAAGTTTGAACTTGTTTTTGGGTTCTTGATCTCCCCATAGCACCAGGATGTAACCGAAATATGGACCCAGCAGTCTCATCACGTAGACAGCTCAACATTCACATACCCACATAGCAAGCTGGTCTGGCCCAGATCTGGCATCAAGCCGGCACTGCTGGCTGACTTCTGGCATGGTAAGTGGTATGTCACTTAGATATGGGCCAGGCCTGGCATAGATGGCACTGTTTATGTGATCGTATGCTGCATCTGGCCTGATTGTGGTTTGGTTTATGTGGCCCAGGCTCATAGCAAGCTGGTCTGGCCCAGATCTGGCATCAAGCTGGCACTTCTGACTGACTGGTGTCATGGCAGGGAGTATGTCAACCAGATATGGGCCAGGTCTGGCAATGATGGCACTATTTATGTTCCTATTTTCCTATTTTAGTTAGAAGATCCAAATGCCATGTTGCAATACTATACTGCTATGGTAGCCAACGTTTCAAATGCAGGTTTGACAGGTTTGTGAGTGTACACTTTATCTAAAACCTAGTGAGGGTTTACTCATGTTTACCACTGGGTGGCTGTAGCTCAGGAGGTAGAGCAGGTCACCTACTGATCAGAAGGTTAGTGGTTTTATCCCTGGCTCCTCCAGTCTGCATGTCAAGAGCGAGACTGTGTATGAATGTAGTTAGGAAGCACTCGGCTTAGAGAAAGTGTGTGAATGTTGTATGGAGCACTTTGAGTAACCCGGGAGTAGGGCTGCTCAATTAATCGAATTTTAATCGTGATTACGATCTGGGCTTTCAACGATCATTAAAAATGACTTAGCCGATTATTAGCTCCTCCTCTCGCGCTGCTCCGTGTGGCAAATCGAGCGCACCTCTCTGCGTTTCGAACACACGTCACAACAATTAAGAGGACCCGAGGGAAGCTCAGAAAGCTAAGCAGAAGTTATTTGGTGAGGAGAGGATAATGGCTGCTGAAGAAAGAATGCCGTTGGTTGAAAAGAGAGGTAAAACGACTTCAGTGGTGTGGAAACATTTTGGGTTCGCGGAGTCAGACGTGGATCAAGTAGACATAGTGTGGAAACTTTGCTACGGTGTCGTAGCTGCACCACAGAGCAACACTACAAATTTATTCAATCATTTGAAGACCGCTCACAAAGTGACATACGATCAAACAATGAAGGAACATAGAGAAAAAACTCTTGACAACACCTGCTTCATCCTCACAGACCTCCATTCACGCTCCCCTGTACAACGCGACTAAATATCCCACCAGCTCCCAGAGACACAAGGAGATAACAAACGCGGTAACGTTTTCCTCGCCAAAGACCACTGCTCAATTAACACAGTGAACAACCAGTATTATGCAGTATTTGGAAGTTCACTAAACATAGATGTGTCACGGGTTGCTTAGAGGATCCACTCGCAGGACTCCTGGGTAGCGTTCAAACAGAGATTGTTTATTACAGATCTTCACCAGGTGTATGTACAGACAGTGCAGGGTTAGTGCTATATACAAGACGTGAGGGGCAGGGGTCCAGGGCTCCAGGGAAAAAATGGGGAAATCACACACGCGCTCAGTACAGCCTCTCTCCTCTCCGCTAGCGACCAGTCACTCCTTCCACACTCCACACGAGGAAACACGGGACGGGTCCGGGGGATCTAGGAACAAAGGAACACGTTAAGTCTCTGAGACAGAGGCACGGGAAACTTGAGCTAGGTGTGTACTGACAAGAGCCTTCACAACAATCCAGCGTTGAACAGCTGATCTCCTCCTTCTAATATACCAGCTGGTCTGATGAGGCCCAGGTGTGCACAATCCGGGAAGGCGGGGACCGAGGGCGTGAACCCGCCATGAGTTCCGCCCCGGCAAAACAGGGGAGAGGGAGAGGAAAAAGAGAAGAGAAGGGGGGCTAGGAGTGGAGAGATGCTGATCAGCGTCTTGCCAATCCCGCAGGTCGTGACAAGATGTTTACATTTTTCATTTATTTTTTATATTGCAGACATTTGCACTGTTATCAGTATTTGCACACTATTTTATATTATTTTTTGACATCTTTAAAGCCATTATTCAATACATTGTTATTGTTAAATAAATATCGTCAAATAATCAAGATCTCAATTTCAGTGAAAATAATCGTGATTATCCGTATGCCATAATCGAGCAGCCCCACCCGGGAGATAGGGCTGTTCGATATAACGATATATATCGGATGACGATATAAAAACGTCTATCGTTTAATTTTACGTTATCGTTTATTTCGTGGTGTCGCAAAATAAACTGTTTACGGCAATATTTTTTTCATCATTTTGATGGTCACTGTAGTGGCTATATTAATTTGTTAAAGTTTTCTCTTTCTCTTATATTTAATATAACCATACTACAGACGGACAAGCGCTTGTTTTTATGCGTTGTCGTTAGCAACAACGACCGTAAAACCACCGCATGTCCGCTTGTTTATTTTCCACATGAACCTTTCACAATAAAGCTCAAGATCCTGTTGAGACTTTTCAAAATAAACTGAATCACGTGAAAGAGGATGCAGAGTATTTACGGATGAGAAGCAAAAAAAGAGGCGTCAGGTGCTAAAAAATAAACCTTAGACTCAAATGTTAGAACAGGCTGTTCCCCGCAGCACGCTGTGTAATAAATACTCACAAAGAAAACAGCGGCCGTTACAACTTATGTCTAAAAATGTATCGTTTCATGCATCAGTTAAAACACTCGACTCCAGGTACACGACGCCCAGCTGGAAACACTTCACGCAAGTCGAGCTGCCCGAGATTCACAGAATTTACAGAAAATGTTACATTTTTGTGATTTATATCGTTATCGAGACGATAGATGTCTTATATCGGGATATGAGATTTTGGTCATATCGCACAGCCCTACCGGGAGAGAAGAAAAGTGCTGTATAAGAATCAGTGTCTGAACAGAGTTTCGTCATGTTACTTTTGCACTATTATGTCCTGGCGCATGTTGTTATTACATGGCTTGATTAAGGTACATATCAAGCTGACATCTGGGGCCAGAGCTGAAACTGTTCTGGGCCAACACAGGGCCAGCAGTGTGTCTGCAGCTGACCCATGTGTGGGCCACCTCTGGTAAACCAGATCTGGGCCACCAAAGGGCCGTCATTCTTTGCGGTATGTGGGCCATGTGTAAGCACATTGTGTGGGGTGGATCCAGGCCATACCAATTTTGCTATGTGGGGCAAACACCATTTTCCTTTAATCACCCACTAAAGTATCTCCGTGTTCATCTGTTGCTTTATCTGCTGGTTTCTCCTCGACTCCAGTCCTCATCCACTCCTAACATCATTTATTTCTTCCTGGTACCATTCATCAGACACTTTTCTCTGTCTCAGCCCGTCTGAGCTCGCCTGATCAGTCTGCATCCATTTTTAAAAGACTTCATCTTTCCTCTGGGGAAACGCGGTTTCATTCGTAACATTAGGATCCTTTCTCAGCGCTCGTTCATCACCACTTATTAATACGAGATAACGACACAGTATCAGATTCAGCTGAGTACAGGAGCAGCTTTTGATCTCCTGCAGCCTCTTTACAGATTTAAGATGCTGCAGGTTTGGATATCAGGTTGTTCGTTTATCGTCTGTACCCTGCTGAATCTTTCTGTTGGATACCAGCAGGACCTCCACCTGCCTCCATCTTCCTGACATCAACATTCACACACAGCGTGTAAGAGCAGTAATCTCTATAAAAACTGCTTTTCATTCAGTCTTTTCAACTCTTGGTTCTGGGCGATGGGATAAAGTGCCATCCTACCTGCTGTTTAAATATTTTATATGTGAGGGGCAGCCTATCAGAGGAGTGGGAGGAGCTAAAGCAGCCAGTCTCAGTACTTCCTTTACAGTCCAGGATTAAAGGATTGACTGTTTTCTGATGAGCTGACAGTTAAGTTTATCATTTAGCTATATAATATATATAATACTATGTAAGTCTTCGGCTCATGATCGTCTCTCATCCCCCCACCCCTCCCCACCCCCCTCCACTGTGATTTTTGGGCTTCATCAGCTCGTATCATCTCATCAGCTGCTGAGCACCATTTCACAGCTGCTGCCGTTTTGCCCCATTGCTCCCGAGTTTTATATCCACACCGGTGGGTTTTCCTTCTGGCTGACTGGTCGGTCTGGTCTGTGAGTCACAGGTGAGATTGAGGCTGAGAAAAGGGCAACCCTGGTTTCTCCGTCAGGCTGCTGCTACTGTGGCGTTTCTCCTTACTGTATGAGAGTACCTGGTTTTCTTTTATAGAATAGGCCTGCATTTTCATTGTATGGTACAATGAAATGGTGGGTGACCACACCAACTGGGCTGGAATTAAATATAAAGAGTAGACAGCAGGAAAACAGGAGAAATATAGACGACAATAAGAGAGAGGTGCACATTAGAGAACAGTTTCAAAGTGCTTGAAAGAAGAGAAAAGGACTGAACAGAGTCTGTGTGAGTGTCCTATGTGCCCCACCTGGAGCCTCCAGGGGGGCACAGCCAGTGTTTTGGGTGGTGTTAATGACCCTCTGTGCAGCCTTCCTGCTCTCAGTCGTGGCCCCTGAGTACAAACTCCAGGCAGGAGGAGAGCACGCTCTCCACTGAGGAGCTGTAGGAGCAGCTCCTCCTGGTCCAGGTTACTCTTCCTCAGGAGACGGAGGAAGTGCAGCAGCTGCTGGACCTTTGTTACCAGGGCGATGGTGTTGTGGGTCCAGGTGACATCAGCACAGATTGATGGATTTTTAAAAACTTATCATTAACCTATTAAAAAGACATACGAGTGGGTTTGCAGTTTATGGAAGTTTAAGGATTATACAGCTGGAGTAAGAAAACAGGATACGTTTGACTGCAATCTGCACTCTACGGACACATACCTGCAATTACATTTACAACTGTAACTGTAACCAAACACGAGCTTTTCCTAATCCAAACCAAACAACTAGCATAGCAATAACTGAAAAAGCAGTTTTCTTAGAAATCAGTTATCAACCAATTATAAACATTATCATTTCATAGTTTAAAGGCAGATAACTTCTAAGTTTAGCTATAAATTACATAAGTTTTCTAGTTTTCTTGGATCATTGCTGCGGGCTTTTCAGCAGGAGCATAGTGACCAGTGTTGGGAAGGTTACTTTTAAAATGTATTCCACTACAGATTACAGAATACATGCCCCAAAATGTATTCTGTAACGTATTCCGTTACGTTACTCAATGAGAGTAACGTATTCTGAATACTTTGGATTACTTAATATATTATCATGCTTTTTACAACTACATGAATGTTATTTATTACTATTACTGAAGGTCCGCGGCTCTGAACCGTAGTAAAGGGACCTCTGGCTAATACGTCGGGTTCGTGTCGGGCTCGTAGCCGAAAACTAGCTTTACTTTGTTGTCTGGGTCAACTTTGCTTGCGGGAGACAGAGAGAGACGTTGAAAGGCTGCTCCAACGGAACTTATTGTTTCGGAGGAAAACACGAACACAGTGTATAGTTGAGTCTTAATATCTTACTTACAGCTGGGCTCGTCAGGCACTCTTCTTGGCTGCGGTGGTTATTATTATATTTACATGATTCCAGCTCCCGTTTCTGCTCGGTGACAGCTCGGACTTTTCCTTTCTCTCCCTCCCTCGCTCACAGACACATAACGAGTATGGTAGTCCATTCTCCCTGCAGCACGGACTACACTGCCCATGATGCTACATTCTTTAGAGCTATGCCTGTAGCATTCTGCCTATTAGCTTAGCACAACAACAACAACAAAAAGGCGCTCTCTCACCCAGGAAACACGCAGAGAGAGAGCGTCACCCTGTAACCATGGCAACTATTAAACCCGATTCTTTTTTCCCCATGACAAAACAGAGAAAACCGACTCGTAGTGTGTTAAAACAGTTATATTTCTTTATTTAATCATCTTCCGGAAGAGAGAGAGACCTCTGCACAGCTCGAACGCCAGTTGCAAGAGCTCTCTAACATCAGAATCATAAGCTGTGACTTATATGGTGTTATTTCGGTACTTTACACGTCACACAGGCTTGAACATTGCTTATATGGAAAGTTCCTCTTTTTTGTGTCTATATCTATTAATATGCCTGTGCACTAAAACTTCCTGTTTTTCAGCCTGGCTGAGCACTTGTTTGTGGGCGATGGGATTATTAACCTTCATTATTAAAGTGCATAAAACAATATAATGAGCAGATACACATTAAAATATTTCTTTTATTCCTAACACAACCGTAACGCTGCCGCCTGGAACTACAGAGCGTAGCTGTCAAACAAACCCAAACAGTCCTGACCCGCCACAATATGAAACAGGAAAGTACCGCCGTGTAATCCATTTATTTCAACAAAGTAACTGTATTCTGAATACCACCTTTTTAAACGGGAACTGTAACGGAATACAGTTACTCATATTTTGTATTTTAAATACGTAACGGCGGTACATGTATTCCGTTACTCCACAACACTGATAGTGACAGCGATTGTGTAACCACTGCAGACGTCCTGCAGATCCTGGGATGAAGTTTTGGCTTCTTTTCATATCAAATAATCTGCTCTCCAGGTGAATTTCCTGCTTAATATATGGTTTCCTGGTGCACTGAAGAAAGAACTTGTCTGAGCTTTAAATGTAGGCGTTGTTTCAAAGAGGATTATTTGTTCAAGCATACTCTCTGTTTTTCATGTGGCTGCAGTCGGCTTAGCATACAGATAATACTCGTTAGTAACTGGAGGTCAGTCCTTAAACTTTTAATATTCTTTCCTCTGTAGACTCTCCCTCCTCCAACGTGCCGGCCACTTGCTTACATCCTCATCTTTTAATTCTTTCTGTTCGCTCGGCTGCCTGAGAATGTATTAACAGGCTGGACATTCATCAAAGTGACATTATTCGCATTCATCCTCCCCTCTGCCGGCGCTCCACATGTTTAAGATTAATTTACAGGGACGAAGGGAAACGCTGGAGAATAGACTGTCTTTTAACCGTGACTGCAGAGGAGTGTTCAGTCATATGCAAACAACAGAAGCTCCTTTAACCCAAAAGCATCTTTGGCCAAGATGACCGCACAATCCATCAAAGTCCTTATGAGTTAGAGATAATCAGCGATCAACACCTGCTTCCTAACATCAGCAGCTCAGAGCAGCTGAACTCACCTGAGACTGTAGGAATCACCAATACATATGAGTTCATGTGTTCAGTGTTCATTTCATGTCCTGTTTTCATGAACAGCAAAGTTTATTAACTGTTCGGGAAATTTTCCCTGAACAATCAGCCAACCCTCGCTCATGAAGCGCACGTGACTCCATCTGTAGATTCACCACCGAGCCTCTCGTGCCACTCAAACCCAGAGTTTGTTTTTTGCGTATTTTTTGTGAAAATGTCATAACCCCCCCACTGAAGCAGAGATTGATCCTACTCAGTTTCTGAGTCGCCAGCAGCAGGATCCTCATGTGCGTCTCCAAAGTTGTTGTGAACTTGTTAGTTATGCCTCTCTGCAGCCGGCATGACTTCTTTATGCAGAAGGTGTTCTGGTTCAGAGCACTGAGGAAACAGCTCTGTGGCCACCGCTGTTATTCCAGCACCAACATTTCCCCTGCTTCAGAGTGCTGTTAGCATCTACTAATAACCAGTGAGTGAAAACACATCAGTGTGGAGGAGGGGGACGGTCCTCAACACATAAAAGTACCAGCAGGACACACACCAACGTCTCCGGCATGTAAACCTGCGGCTTATCCACATTTATGTGACTAACATGTGACTGTTATCTGTTAGAAGACAGCATTGCTGCAGCTGGTGCATAAGAACATCAGCATGATGGGCAGAAACCCTGTTATGACTCGTCTGAATAACGTCTCAGCGAGTGGCCACGTTGCAGTCTACACTGTGAGGGTGTCTTTGGATCCAGACAAATGTCTGTAACGTGTTTGCCGTCGGGCATCTCTGCTGATGAAACTGAGCTGTGAAGCTTCTCTCACAGGAGTCGGGGAAAGGAACGTATTCAAAGTGCAACAGAGCAAAGTGCAGAATTGGTTTTATTGTAAAATTAAATCCTAACTTTAATCACCAAAGGCACATTTTTGGTGTTCCAGTAGCACAACTCTTATTTCGGTCCAGGTCGGGGGGGGGTCTTGTTCCAGGCAGAGAGGCCCAGATGTTCGTCTCGTCCTAGTCAGACACCTGAACCACGTCAACAAAGTAGCAGCTTTACTCCGAGTCGCTCCGTAATGATGGATCACCTTGTGTCTAAGGAAGAGGCGTCGCTTCAAAGAAACTTATTTCCAGCACCTGCATCCATTAAACTGTTCTTTCTGTCACTACTCAGAGCTCGTGACACAGGTGAGGGTGGGAAGGTGGATAGATTGGTAAATCGACAGCTTCTCATTAACTTCTCACCAGCACAGCGGAGCGGTGCAGCGTTTATATCACACCTGACGCCACATCAAACCTGCTGTCAGTTCGCCTCACCTGTGAACAAGACCCTGAGACACCTAAACTCTGATCCAGGGTGGGTCCACTTCACCCACCTCAGACTTGGGGGTGCTAATTCTCCTTCACCCCACTTCACACGCTCATTTAACTGCCCCAGTGTGAGGTGGGGGTCACCACCCCAAAGCCAAATGCATGACATCATGAGCAGATAAGATTTCCTTCAACATCTTCAGAGTCATTTTTTTGGTTTGTCCTCTTCACACCGTGATGTGCGCTCTATCTTGGTTTCTGCAACTGTACCTGTAGAAAAGCACTCTTGACCTCTCAGATGGACCATTCATTGTAACCGAGGCGTTGGTCGCCTTCCTTCTTTTTCTGTTTCAGGACGAGAAGAACCAGGTGCTGACCACCAACATCTGGCTGCAGCTGGTGAGTTTTCCTTCTGGTAAAAGATTAAGATGATTGTAAAAAATGGTCCAGACGGTTCTTACACCAACCGTAAAACATTAGTTTTCACACCTTCAACCCACTGACTGTATAAAGATGCACATGAATGTTACATCTATTAATGTTGTTCTTAGCTCATGCTTGTGGTGCTCAGGTGAGCCGCCTTTACCTGTCAGGTACGCTGGAAACATCAGCGGTTTCCAGGGGACGTAGTTTCGAGTCTTTTTCCTCTTTTCTGTCTTTTTTATATGTTTTTACATTTGCAGCCGAGGCTGAGCGCGTTCTACGCCTCAGTGAGAATCCGTGTATTTCCCAACATGTCGAACTTTATCTTGAGGGTATGTTTGTGCCAGCTTTGGCATTTAGAAATGGAGGTCCCTTTTTGGGGGGAGTTTAGTGTAATGATCCATAACTCACTGCCAGAGGATTAGTTATCTCATCAGCGGCTCAAGATATGAGATAGCCCTCCACCCAGCCTCCCCCTGCCGTCACCTACAGAGAGTTAAAGCAGGGTCTCCGTCAGCCGTCGCAGGCGGGAGTATCGGTGGCAGTCGGGATGGCGAGCAAACTGACTGTGGGCAAAATAAAGCGAGTAAACACTGACGATGAATAAAAGCCTGCAGCCACACCGCCCCATCCTTCCACAGAGGATGAACTCCAGCTCTGCCACTTGACCCAGATACAGTGAGTTTGCTGTGATGGAGAAAAACTCCAAAAAGCAGCGCCAGCACCGCCTCTCTGTTTCCACGAATGCTCCGTGAGCCTCGCCACCTCCTGCTCTTTGACGCTTTACATCTTCTCTGTTCGCTTTGAGCCGGTCTCGCTCGGAGGAAAGCCAGTTTTCTTTGTTTTCCTCGGGCAGGGCTGACTCTGGTGTGAATGTCAAAGCTAATGGAGAGCGCAGGAATCCATTAAGAGAGCTCCTTAAGCCCATTTCACACAGCTGTCCAAATTTAATTAGGTTTCATATCAGGGCCTGTGGAATGTGTGTTTGTACGCTGCACTAATCCGGCCTAATCTGCTCCTCTCGGATGGAAAGGTTGGTTCCTCCCCAGAGGCTCTCCCAGGACCAATGACTGTTTTGGCTTAATTTAATTTGGCTTCAGCTCCTCTTTCTCCTCCTCTGCTGCTGCTGGAGTCATTGTTCAGGGTTTTATTGTGAAGGGGAAGAACGTCTTTAAGCGAGGAGAAACATTTCTGCAGCGGGAGCTGGGAGGCTTTTTAATGTCAGAGTGTTCCTGCAGCCTTTGTTCGTTTCCTCCTGGCAGGCGAGAAACTTTGACTCACCGTGAGAGTAAAAACTGCCTCCTGGATCACATTTCTTCCTTCAGGGCCTCGGAAAGAGCTTTCACGTTTATTCTGCAATGATTTTGTTGAGCATTCGTCTCATTTACAAGCTGTTTGTACCCAGACGCACAGACTCAGCAGCATAAAGGAGCGTAAACACAGAAAAATGCAGAAATCTCATTAAAGCACGGGGGAGACGCTGTACTTTAACTGTTACTCCACTTAAAATGATTTTTTATTAATGAACAAAGCAAATAAGCAGTGAGGATATTTACCACCTAAACACATTAGCTGTGATGGTCTTTGGCCCTCAGGTTAAAGTTGAATTTTGGGGTTTTTGGTTTTGAGATTTATTTTCAGCTCCAGTATTTTTTTTTATAGTTTTTAGCCCTCAGCCATGAAAGGCTGCTGGAGTGTCGAGAGCAGCAGACGCTGTAGAGCACAGAGTTTGAATATCAGTGACTTCAACCTCAAGGTCAAAGTCAGAGGTGCAAATGTAGACACTAAAGCTGGTTCTTTAGGGAGCAAGCGAGTCACAAACCCGGGGCACAGAGATGTTACAGGTCTAATCAGAAAGAGTTTATTCCTCGAAGGGGAAAGCTGGAATGAAACAAACCAAATAATGATGAATAAAATGTTCTCGATGCACTAAAATCTCACACAGTCCCACGATTGTCCTACGACCCACGGCGAATGCTCCTCATGCGGTTAAAAACAGGAGAGGAATTCCTCTTCCAGAGCGGGGACCAGCTTAGTCCCAGGAGGACGAGGAGAAGCCTCCAGTCTCCGTCTCGTCCCTCCACCTTGCCTTCCGCAATCGGGTCTCTCGCTCGCTGCCATCACCTCTTCCCTCGTGTCATCGCCCTGGTAACAGACAGATTCTGGCTAGAACCATCGCTTGGGAAGCTGGCCTGGCTAATAGCCATGGCGACCCTCCACACAGCTGCACCCGGCGAACAACAGCGGAGAGAGCGGTACTCGATCACGCACGGTTTTCCCCACTGGTCGCCATCTCTGTCGCTGGAAACTGGGACGCTGGTATTTTGTTATTTCCTGGGTGATCAGCGTTAATGATCGCGTTGACTTCCACGCCTCTGTCCTACGTTTGGGTCTGAACGTCCTCTGGGATTAATAACACACACAGCCACGTTTCCACGATGAATGCAACAATGTAACACGCAGGTATTTAATCCAGACTCCGTGGATGACAGTCATGACTTCAATCCACTACATCAAAATTACTGATGAGGATAAAAATGTTTAGAGTTGATTCAATATTCAGGGCAAAAAAAAGTAAAACTGCTGGAAGATAAAAGTTGTTATCATAAGTGCGCATTCACATGCTGCCCTGTGATTGGCCGATTAGATACTTGTGTTAATAAGCGTCTGTACCTAATGAAGTGGCCAGCGAGTGTAATAAACATGAAATTCTTCTTCTTCTTCTTGTGGTGTTGTCAGTGCAAATAATCAAATAAAAATAACAGCAGCTCGAAATTAAACCATTAAAATAAAATATCTAAAATATTGTATTTACCTCACCATTTTACTGCTTACGTCCGCCTGTGGTGACGACAGGATGTCTAATCATCTTCAGCTCTTCAGCAGCTTTTACACGTTTAGTCGTGTTGAAACAAATAATTAAAGTGTTTGGAGAGGTCTTATAATAATCAGCGGCTCTTTCAGAGTCCCAGATTCTCCCTGAAATCTTCCAGAATAAAAGCGGTGATATCCGGCCTCGTCTCTGAGCTGCTGGATTTATCTGTGTGCATTTCTCTCTTTCTTTCTGAACCTTATCTCGTGGATCAGTCGGCCTCTCCCTTTGTACTGTGCAGGTTTCTGTTGGTCTTATCCGGCTCTGACTTGTGAAGCTTTGGAGGCTTTGAACATCCTCCCTGCTCATTGAAATTACATGTGAACTCTCAGAATCAAACCGGCTTCCTCGGCATGTTCTGAAGTTTCTCACATGTTCTAGTCTCAGTGGTTTCCATGCTAATGCTAACGGAGCGAGGAGTTAATGTTGTGTTTTATTACATATTTCAGCAAACCTCATGGAGTCAACATATTCCTCCTGAAAGCTAAGAAGTAAAACGTCAGCCCAACTCTTTTAATATTTCAACAGTCGCAAGAATTTAATATGTGAAATGAAAACTAAAGGCCTTTGGATGAAAGCGCTCTGATCTAAATCACCAAATATCTCAACCTGGAAAATTAATTGGATTAATCTTAATATTTAATTAGTAAAAAATAAAATATTTAGGCTTCTCTGTTTGCTCCGTACGTCTCAAAAACACGCTGAAAATCATCTTTAAGCTTTGCTGCTTTACACGCTCGGTGCGTCTGTGACGCTTTGACCCAGTTTCTCCAGCTTTGCTGACAGTTACAGTCGAGCAGCACGGTGCTACTGTTACACACAGAGGGACGGTTCATCCAGGTGCACATTCAGGTGTTCACAACAAAGCAGCAGCTCTGTGTTACTGACGGCTTCCATTACAATAGCTGGCCTGCGTTGCCTTTGTAAGGGATCCTGTGTAATCAGAGTAAATGATGGAGAATAAACCAGTAAACGATACGCAGCACAAGATGTACTGGCTGGTTTACCAAAACATTTCTTATAACTTTAACTGAAACCAGCTAATTGTTTCTAATTGTTTCTAATTTTTGATGGAGCATTGTTACAAAGTCTAATGCAGGAGGCTAACATCGTTTAGCTAGCCTCCTGCATTATTTGGTCACATTATTTACTTATAACTAAATAAGTATCAACTTTACATAAATGTATCTACTGCTCTCACCTGAAACACAGTAAAACAGCAGCTCTGGGTTTATGATGGCTTCCATTACAATAACTGGCCTGCGTTACTTTTTGCCGCTGCCACCTACTGGTGAAACTAAATATCACTTTAACACCAGATCCGATGGGAGCAAACGAGCTGTTTGCTCTGTGCTGTGATGTAATGATGTAAACTTCTGTCATAACAAAAGCAAAAGGAGGGGAGCACGGCCACATTCAAAGAACAAGAATTCTTAGCCTTGTTTTTAGCACTCAGGGTGACACAATACCAAACCCCATTATCCAAACTCTCGGCATCACTTAACACCGGATAAAAGAGCTGAGATCCGCAGGTTTGTTGTTGGTGTGAATGTGAGGAAGAAGATAATCCAGCTGTGATCCCTGATAATGCTGAGTAATTACAGAGTGAGAAGAGAGCCCGTTTTACACCATGACACGGTTGGAAATGTGTATTTGGTGAAGTCTAAATGTTAGTGACACACTTTTATTGACCTGTTAGATGAACAAATCTGCAGTGATGCAGCAGTAACTGAGCCTGTGGGCGTTTATCCATACACGCCATCAGTGTGTGGTCCAACCAGTGAGGCTGGTTTACTCTGACGTGATGCTTAAAAAATAAGTGATGACATTTCTTTGATAGACGCGATGATGAAAGGACATTAATGGTAATGGACACTTTTATGTTTCTTGTCTCGCTCAGTTTAAAAGTTATTATATGCACAGCGTCACGTTTTTGTCAAACATCAGATGCGCCCTGCATTTTTATTTTTTACAAACGTCAGAGCCTTTTTGAGGGGAAATATCTCTGCAACAGTTCAGCTCTCAGTGGAGTCCTCCGGGAAAAACATTTCAACTCAGTGACAGGAAGTAAACAAGATGAAGAGGGATGTGTGCGACCTTCAGTCACCACAGCCTCAAACCGTCAGCACGGACCACAGAACTCGGAGAAGCTCGGAGACGTAACGAGGGCCGAGCCTGCCGGGGAGCCAAGTATGCAAATGAGGCGATTCTTGGCGGCGCTCCGTCCTCTCTCAAACACCCGGAGCTAACAATGGCTGTTACATAAGATTCATCAGTGTAATCTGGATTTCACCAGCTGAGATTTGGAGGTCAGGCAAACACAAGCTGCTGCTGATCACACAGAAGAATCACATCTGTGTGATTTTACTGTTGGCCCATCATTTATCTTTATTTCCCTCTGCAGGTTTCACAAAAATACACTGAATTTGTAGAAAACTGTGTTTACATTTATTTTTATTTTAACTTGTTTGCATTTTTCTGTGTAATTTTGAGTATGTATTATGTTAAGACATGCTTTTATTTTATTTATTTATTTATTTTCTCCCCCTTTTAATCTGCAGTGGTTCAGTCCAGAATCTATTTGGGCTGTGGCTCAACCAATTAACCATCACCACCTCATTAAATGTTAATTGGTCAGCTGGTTTATTTGTGAAGGTGTGATTGGTCCATGTGGATTTTTTTTCTGTTTCCTGTTTTTTATTTAAAGAAACTGAAACGTGTCGGTCACTTAATAAATCTGTTCTCGGATACTTTAAGCATCGGTGGCGTGTTCATGTCATCAAACAATGTTTACATACAAGTTTTTTTAAGAAAGACCCAAAAACAGGAAACATTAGCCAACAACATAAATAATATTTAAACCCAAACAAACAGGTCCTAAACCTGGAGGATTAAAAGTGGACACGTTAGCTCAGCTGATCTGAAAAACACGAACGATCCGTTCGGCTCTAAGCAGAAATGTTGACCTAAAATAATATTATTGCAAAGCTGCTCCGTTCTTCAGCATGGAAACCAACACGTGTTAATGTTAGCATCATCATACTGGAGCCTTTTATGGTAATATGGCAGGAAAACTACAATACTGGCTGATTTTTGAAGGGGGCTAAAAATAACTGCTGTTGACGTGGACGACCTTCATGTGAAGTCTGACCATCACAGTGTCGAGATCCTGCTTTGTAACTCACTGAATGCATCATTTCCATCTGCACAGAGCGCCAAATAAAGTCTGCGACTCCACACAAACACATGTGGGTACGAGGTGGGTCGGTCCATTGGTAACACTGGGGTTTTGTATGCGTGTTTGCAGTACTGGACAGATTTCTACCTGCAGTGGAACACGTCCGAGTATCCAGGTGTGACCAACGTCAGGTTCCCCGACAGCCAGATCTGGAGGCCCGACATCCTGCTGTACAACAGGTACCTCTGTGCTGCGGGATAGCAGCCGGACCACTCGGTAATGGAGCTGGGAAGAGATAATAAATGTATCCCAGTTTGTTAGCTGCACAGCTGATAACCTCTAACCCGATCTTTAGAGCAGGACGTACAGACTAAAGTTTCCTGGTGTAGCCGCCCCGAGTATGAAAAATGTCAGAAAGGAGATGGAGCGTCACGATCGTTCGTCTTCTGGTCAATTTGTAAAGTTTCTGAAAGAAATCAATAAACCAGAAATCAGTTTGTCTCCTGGTGGAAGCCAAAGACATCTCTCAGTTTGAGGTTTTCTTTCTTTGTTGTGATTGCGTAAAAAAGCCGAGTCAGCCCTCCTGTTATAGATGCTAAAGTTAGGCTCTCTCCTGTAAGCATGAACACCTCGCTGTTAACATCAGGGCTGTGGGAGGCTCTCTGCTGGTGGCACTTCAGCTCATTAACCGAGCTGCAAAGTTTGATCCTTGGAAGTGGAGGGGGTGGGGGGTTGTCAGAGGGAATATTGACCTGGCTGGCTTTAATGAGACAGACCCAGCTCACAGGACCAGAGCCTGACGGTGAATGATTATCAGCCAGTGGGTTCACTTTTACAGCAAACTTCCTTTCCTCTGTACTTCAGTCTTATTACATGCTGGCTGGACACATTCATTGATGCCGACACATC
This sequence comes from Pelmatolapia mariae, assembly GCF_036321145.2. Classification (NCBI taxonomy): domain Eukaryota; kingdom Metazoa; phylum Chordata; class Actinopteri; order Cichliformes; family Cichlidae; genus Pelmatolapia; species Pelmatolapia mariae. The sequence continues at coordinate 2,088 of NW_027052196.1, read as the reverse complement.
TGCATCTGAGCTTTGATTGGCAGATGGCTCCAGTTCCCCCAGAGCAGGAGGGACTGTACAATCAAAAATCCATAAAAACTGAAAATGTTCTGGTTTTAAACCAGTGATTTATCATTTTTTAAAATGGAAGTTTCCATAAATAACAAGAAGGACACAGAGAACCCAGACCTCCACCCAGGCAGCTCGCTCAGAGGTCAGAGGTCAAATGTGACATGATATACTTGGATGCAAACTATAAAGTGATATTTAGAATGTACCAGTATCATCGTCTATATGCTGCCAATGCAAACAATGTCAGTAAAAAACAGCTCTGTATAGCATTATTATCACTTTGACCTTCAGGTCAATCTACAGACCTTGAAGGAGAGGTCAAAGGTCACATGATATTTTGAATTTTCATATGGTACTTTCTATATGTTGACAATACACAGCACAATCATAGTTTCTAAGTTTTAAAGCTTTTTGTCAATTTTCCACCAATAAATCTTTAAGTTGACCTTTGAGATCTCGCTGAACAAAACTCTTCCAGCCATCCTGACAGAATGACATGCAAACGCTCAAAACCACTGACAGGGCGATGACTCGTGTTCCCAAACTATTGTCTGCTGGAAAATCATCGGGGATCTCACTAACAGATGAAATTCATCTAAATATTTCTGAAGACCGTGTGTACTCCGGGGTCATTAAGGTAATAAATCAATAAATAGCAATAAAGGACTGCACTGTGTTACTTTTAAGAAAAGTAATGAGTAACATGTCAAATAGAGATTACTTTGAGTAACAATCCAAACACTGATCTTCTGCAGCAGAGAAAGAAACCCGACAAAGAGCCCAAATCTTTGGCCGCGCCTCTAAACTCATCAGATCCAAAGTCGAATAAGCGTCAGCATTATCCAGTCTTTGAGTGACGATCTGATGAACCCTGCTTCCAGCCCAAACTACTCTGCGTTTGAAACGGCTGTTGTGTTTTTAACATGTTGTAATGCTTTGTATCTTGTTCTATTTAATCTCAAAAAGCCTCTAAAAACAGTCAGTGATCACTGTCGGCCTCTCTCAGTTTTTATTACCACTGTTCATTTTAAAGCTCAGTTTTTAAACCCTTATGATGTAACTCCAGCCCAGCCCATGCAGCAGTATATTAATGACTAACCTCGTATTGTGGATGGATTATCTCAGTTGTTCTCCTGACTGAAGTTTGGTCCGTTTACAGCATCCTGCCATGCGATTGCATTTGTCCCTAACCATCAGGAACCCTCACGTTAACTTTTATCGTGTGGAAAAAAGTTAGCGTTCATCCTCCAGCTTCACTGTGTTTATGCTATGCTAACGTAGCTGTGTCGCTAGCGGTCACGTAGCACATCATTATATACCAGCTAGCCCAACTTCAGTAACCCTACAAACGTCACTGCTGTTTAGTTTTCTGTCTTCATTTATGTTGGAAGTGATAGCAGAGCTGTACGTTTGAATTTTGTCAGAAATCTCTCAGTCAGAACATGCTATATCATGTTTAGGTGGAAGCTAGCGAGCTAATTTCCTGCTAACATCTAACTCTGTTAAATGTAATAAATTCTGTTTTCATGGATGTCTGGATGTTAAACTTAATTGTTACACCTGGTAAAGCAGCAACGCTGATCGTTTTATTACAGATGAAAGAATTTAGACAGTTTGTAACTCTCAGTGATGCTGCAGTGTTCGTTTGACTTTGGGACCTGAAGCGGAGTTTGGGCCTGGAAATGGCTAATGACGCCAGACTTACAGACCGGATATTGGACAAACCTGATCCAAGCCGGCTCCACGCCCCAACTGTTCCTGAGACTCTGGACAGTCCACGAGGTCCACGTCCACACCCCTGTGGGTAGGAGTGTTTTGGGTTATGAGTGGGACCTACACAATTTAGGCAGGTGGTTTTATTGTTGTGGTTGATTGGTTTATGCTCCCAGCATGTTCTATGTCTGCTCTGGGCTCTCCTTCCAATTAGTTCCAACAATAAAACCTCCACAGAAGGCCCTGAAAGATTTCTCTCTTCAGCCGTCAGAGCCGTCCCGGCGAGCTTCTCTCGCCAACGAGGAACAGCTGACATGTTTGGAG
>NW_027052195.1:0-22561 GCF_036321145.2 Pelmatolapia mariae | reverse complement strand
TTCACTGTCATGTGTAGGCTGTGTGCAGGCAGGAATGGTAGTAGGAGACCCCAAAGTGGACATTAAACATTCCCAGTCCCCAATGGGAAGGTAAAAATACTGTCTGGACAAATGTTGCTTAAAATGAAAATCTCAAGTGATTTTTTTTTATTTCTGTGGTCTTGGAGGAGTAAAACCCAGTTGCTAGCTTGCTTCTAAACCATACAGGAAGTGGTGTCCCCAAAAGGTGGGAGTTAAGATACCCCAAATGGGACTTAAGCAAGTGTGTGTGTGTCTCTGTGTGTCTTCTTGCTCTTGCTCTTGCCGAAGGCGGTCGCACTTTTTCTCCTCTCCCTTAGCTTCCCTGCTTAGCCTCTTGTGTCCTTGTCTAGTCTCGTGTTTTTTTGTATTACTTTTCCCTGGAACACTCTCTCACAGTCTGTTCTTTAAAACCTAAAAGAGAATTATGGATTTGATCAGCTGGTCCCTGAATGCAATTGACACCCCTTTCTCAACGAGAAGTCTGGGCTTGGGTGAGCCTGACTGCTGAAGATATCTACCTATTCGGAACCATGATAACAGGGTTCTTGCTGATTGGAGCTGGCTTGGCCCTGGCTAATCGAAGATTAAAGGAAGCGGAACCAGCTTTTCAAACCTCCACAAGGCTGCCCGCTGGGATTGAAACGATGGGAAGAGACGTGAGTTTCTCAAAATGGGCTCATTGAGTGCAGCACGGATAAGATCTTGGAGAAGCTTACGGCTGCCGTGAATACTCAGAATAAGATCTCGGAGTGTAAACTGGATTACATCTCGGAAGGGCTAGCTCAGAATAACATCTCTGAGGGCAAATTGGAAGACATCTCGGGGAGGCACACTGTTGTGAGTTCTCAGAATCAGTTCCTTGAGCACAAGAATGACAACATCACAGAAACCAAGTATGGCGAAGCTCGCGACTCTCCAACGGGAGATTGAGAGACCAGTGCTGGACTGTAGAACAGCTTTGAAAATCATATGAGTTGTTCGCACTAAAGTAAAAAGCACCATCACTTCATGCGGATACCCTCTTGGCGCCAGCTGCAGTCGCAAGACTGGAGCCGAACAAAAATGTGTTCTCGATCCGCCCGTTTTATCGAGCATGCATCGGTGTAGACTTGGGACAGCTATATGTCCCAGAATGCATTTCGTCCAAAACTCAACAGCGGACTCCTGGCACATCCCTCCCCGCGCTCGCGGTCTTCTCACTACTCAGGTTAAAGAAACCCCAGCAGCTGTCTATAGTATTGAGTGTCCACTAAAATAAAAATAAAAGCGTTCTAACATCTCACCTGCTTGTTTTTATTAAGGTATGTACACGTATGTACATGTACACTATTTTTATTAATAGAGGTTTCACTACTGAGGTTAAAAATGATATATAAGTTACTTAGATCACTTCTAAATGTTAATGTTTGGTTCATTTCAGTGTTTTATTTGTTCCTGAGTGAACCGGTTTGGCTGTGATTAAAGTTAAGCTTCATAACATGTTACTCACAGTTAAATTAAGAGGGGACGGCAGTAAAAACTCCGGACCTGTGACATCATCACGCACGCTGGTGTTCCGACTGTACAAATCACGGGTCCGTGCTCGTGTACTTGAGAATTGAGAAACGGCCCACGAGTCCGTGCTCGCGTTCTCGGCGGGTACGTACTCCCGTGCGTTCTCGGCGAGTACGTACTCACCGAGCACGCGAGTACGTACTCGCGTACTTGGGCATTGATAAACGGCCTTTGTTTTTTTGTTTTTTTGCCTGTCCCGTTTGACTCTTTTGCCATTAGAATTATTGTCTAAAGGCAAAGAAAGATGCCCAACGGATTTACTTCACCAAACGGACCATCCCTGCCTTGCCGTAATGGTCTATTTGATTCACCTTTTACTGTTTATTTTATTTTTCATTTGCTGAATACGGGACAGACTTTATTGGGGGACAGAAAGGGGAGAAAGAAAGAGGGAAAGGAAAACAGCTGAGAAGAGGGACGGGGAAAAAAGGGCAAAAAACAAAAACCAACAGAGTAAGCAGACAAATAATACATATATCGATCTTTTGATCACCTGGATCACCTGTTGAGAAAGAAAAAAGAAAACAAGCAGAAGAAAACGAGGGTAAAAGAATAAACAACATCACAATGATATATGGGAATATGGCAGTAAATATTAAATGTTAAACATTATTGTGCAGCACGTAAGATCGACAGCGCACAGTGTGCTTTGAGGTAGGAGCCAAAAAGGGTGTAGTTTGTGTGTGTGATCACCCGTGTGTACACCTGTGAGCATGGACGCGCTTGTTTTTTAAAAGGTTCCTTCATGTAATGATCTGCTAGAGGGTGTGGGGGGCCACTGCCCCGTCCTCCAGGGCATGAAGCAGGTATGGAGGAGATCAAAACTCCGGACATCCAGAGGCCCCCAGAACACAAGAGACCAGGGAAGACCAACAGAGGGGCAGCCGCGTCACTGTCCCAGAAAGAGCTGAGGAGAGTCCCAGATGAGGCATCACTCAGCAGCCGCGGAGCAGAAGCCAGAGGGGGTTGCAGTGACGTGCCCATGAGCTCCGCCGGCAGCCAGCTGTGCCTGAGTGACCGAGCCCCAGGCCGAGAGGCCGAGGGCACCCCACCTCCGAAGTGGCCCGAGCGAGCTCCAGGCCCGGATAAGCAGCCGCCAAGGAGTGAGCCAGTGTGTACCTGGGTGCCCATCCCCAGACACCAAGAACCACCAACGCACCGATGTCTGAGGGCGCCTGCCACTGGCAGGGGAAGTGGTGGGGGGAGATAGGCCTCCAAACCTTGTAGGGCCTGAGATGTCAGACACCACCAGAGAGGTGGTGTCTGATACCCAACCTGACATATAGACACAGACATACAGGCACACACAGATACAAACATCCATTCCCACCCTCATGCTCTCAAATGCAAATTCTCCACACTCAACCAACGTGGAGACAGACATAAAGAGACGCTGTACACACAATCACACTCCCCAAGCGTACTCTAAGAACCGGATCTAGGTACCCTTGCCCCTGGAGGGGGAAACTGCACCCAGACCCAGGTGGTGTTCCCCTTTTCCCTGAGGTGGGGAGAAGCAGACCGCCCCGACTCCGCAGCGGCAGGGAGGCCCCACATACCAGACCCCAGTCGGACGGCCAACTCCTCCTCCTAGCCCCCCCACTCCAACAGGCAGCAGAGAACGGGGGTGTGAGAAGACTCCAAACCTCCCTCCTCCCGCTCATATGTAGTGTTGGTGTACGTTTGTTCTAAGGTGCATTTAAAACCCAGGAGGGCATGGAGCTACCTGCCAGAGAGCAGCAGGTAAGCACATAGCCCACCTAATAGCCCTCAATGTCTACATGTATTTAAAATTGAGAGGTGGGCAACGACGCCAGGGGTGAGGTGTACACCCTGATGGTAATTTGGATTCCATGTAGAGTGCCCACCCCCAAGATCCTATATGTATGTGTAATGAGAGTGTGAGTAATGTGAATGTCTAAGTTGTGGGATAAAATTGAGGCAGAGGCAGCCAGAAGGGGACAGAGGGGGGGGGAATGCCTCCTCTGCACCCTGGTGACACACCCCTACCCCAAGGCCCTGCATGTGTGGGTGATTGTGGTGGAGCGGGAAGAGGGAGGCATCTGGAGATGGGGAGGGAAGGAAGGGAGGGGCAGTGACCCCTCCATGGGGCCAGCTCCCCCGCTGACCCCAGTAGGCACCCCCATACTCCACGACCTGCCAGGGAAAGGGGGCCCAGGCCCATCCGGACCGGGGCCCAGTGCAGCAGTGCAGCCCGGCCCCACAGAGCCGGAGTTTTTGCAGACTACTAAGGGTCAGACATCCTATCCCTACACAATCGATTATACACTTCGAAGAATATATGGTTATATATTTCTAAGCATAAATGACAGTCCACAATATAAACCTAACAAATATCATTGATGCAAATATCAACATGTTTTGTATTCACAGAAACCTTAGAATCTAACTAAAAATTAAACTAAACGCTCACGTAAAACCACCAACAGATAGCTAAAACAAGCGATGATTAAATGGCCTGTATTTGTATAGCGCTTTTACTGGACCCCAAAGCGACCGAGACTGTCCAAGCCAGGGCTCGAACCGGCAACCTTCCAATTACAAGGTGAACTCCCAACTCTTGAGCCAAGATCAAATTAGAAGAGCAGTTACGTAATTGTGCAAAAGTTCACCAAGAAGCCAAAAAAAAAGAACTTTACAATGACTAGAAGATTTACATTTTTAATCATTTTCTGCAGCAGAAGTTACGTAGACGACGTTGGAAAGCTTCAGAGTGTCAGGATCAGACTGAGAGAAATGTTTGATTCTATGTTGGATCAACTCAAACTAACTCTCTGGATCAACACTCAGGCTGATGAAGCTCATTTTCTCTGACTCGCTGTTTGGAGCTCGAAATGTCAGAGTGACGTACTGTCCAGACTCAGCTGGGATGTTTTTCTGGTCTGAAAGAGGAAACAACACAGAGCAGAGAGGTTAAAGGTCAAAGTACAATGATGATCAGAATGATTGACTTTAAATATTTTGTTCATTCCTTTGACATTTGAGTTTTTAGTCATGTTGGATTTAATGAACCTCTGAACATCCAGCAGGTCACCAGTGACCCACTGAGGGGGAATTTTAGCCTCATGCTAAACATGCAAAGTGTCAGAAACTACAAGCCAGAGTGATGTGTTAGTGAGCTGTGTCGGGCAAACAGTCAGAGTCGTCTCTCTCACTAACCTGATTAATAATCACCATGGTAACATATGCTGAACACATGTAAATATGGAGCTGAACATTATTTCTGTTTGTTCTGTAACAAAAGTTCAATAAAAGTTTCAGAGTATCAGGATCAGACAGAAATCTCTGAGTGTGCAGCTCCATAAATCTGTAGCTTCATAACAATCATAACACTGTGACTGTAAAACACTCTCAGCTGTATTTAATGAAAAGATGATGAAACCTGCTGAGTGTAAAATAAGCAGCATCAGTTACAGAGAGGGTTGTTACACACACTTTGTTTTTCTTCCTGCTGCATTCAACACACACAAAGTTCATAGAAACATGAAAGAGCTCAGTTTGACTGAGACAACATTTCTACATCCAAACTGAGTCACAGCTCATTCATTTGTAACTGATCAATGATCCTGAACACAATCAGGCAGATTATTGATCGTCGATAATCCACAGACCTTCATCTACACTCAGATCATCACACAGCGTTTGTGTTGTCACTTCATTCAGTGTGTGTAACAGCTGATCTCAGGTCTGTGTTGTTCATCTCTCACAGAACAAGTTCTTACAAACAGCTGAAGCTCCAACACAAAAACACTCACTGACTCTGAGATCAGGGGCCCGTTCTTCGTACCTCGCTTACTACATCCAAGATCAAATGACACATCCAAGATCAAATCATCGCGCTAACTTTGAGCTCGCTAATCCGGTTCTCCGAACACACCTGTTGTTGACGATTAGTATAGCTGGATGAAGTAATCTGAGATCACTGGGTGGCTTAAAAGGGGCTACGCATCGATAGTAGAAACATTGATCGGCAACCCTGTGATTGGTCGGCGAGACGTGGAAGGAGCGCGCTCAGTATTTTACAGCAGCAGAGCAAGAACTCTTGATTGAGGGATATCAGGAGTTTCAGAGTTTAATTAAAACGCAGAACACTGCAAAGGCTGCAAAAGCAAGGAGAACGGGCTGGCAGAAAGTTGCTGACAAATTAAACTCGTAAGTGATCCATGATATTACATTATATCATGTGATATTATATTATACCACATTATATTATATTACATCATATCCTCTTCCACATTAGAGCCACAACAGGACCCACTAGAACATGGGAACAAGTAAAAGTGAAATATAAGAATATTCTCCAGAATGGTAATATTTATCACTTATATTGCTTTTAGTCTCTTGAAAAGAGACTAAAATAATAATAATGAAATAAGACTGAAATAACCTGTTTGTTTGTTTATAACAGCAACCAAGAAAAGGGCAGAGCAAATAAAGACAGGTGGTGGTCTGCACCCCCTCGTCACACCCCTTTATGTACTGTGACATTTATTGACATTGTTGGTTTTTTTGTGTGTAGTTTGACATAACACTCCATCACTTTTACCTGTTCCCATGCAAGGGGTGACTGAAGCATGCACAGTAAGTTGGGAGATATATATATATCGAGAGAGAGAGAGAGAGAGAGAGAGAGAAAATAATACCCTCACGGGAGAATCGATATCTCTCTATGAGCACACTGTCACGCTGAGCTAAAGGATCCCGTCTATCCCGCAATATCCGCTGAATTCTGTAAACCCTCCTTATCAATCTTGCACCTTCCTTGCTCGCGTACAAACGGACAGGACATGGCTGCGACAGACTTCCCAAATCCACCTTCGCTTTTATAGCCGTGGTCTCTCATCTTGATTGCACGTAGTAATTTACTATTACTACTCTAAAATATGAATTACATCTGACATGATCTACTACATGTAATAGAATGATTAATAGTACATTTCCATTTTTTTCGAAAATGACATGTATGTATCTGTATGAAATCAATAAAAGCATCAAATACTGCATTATATTTAGTTACATTGATAATATTTATTTATGGTAAAACAGTGGCGACATGTCGCTGTTGCTTTCATATAAATGCAGCGGACATACCTGAGTGGCTGCGATCTAATCCTGTTTACATAAAGTAAACCTGCTCCCGAGCAGGTTTACGCTTACGGATCTGTTGCTATGACAGCAAGTCCCAGATGAGCTTCAGAGAACCGAACGATCCAAGATCACGCGAAATCGTCAACATTCAAATCCGGCGAACTTACTTAGCGAGGTACGAAGAACAGGCCCCAGAGCTCAGAAATTCATGTGTGTTTGTAACACAGTTTGACTTTGTGTCAGTAAATCTCATGAACAGCCTGAAGATGAAGAAACTGTAGTTCAGAGTCACTGACAGACAGCACAGACACACACTGTTGGTCTGAGTCTGAACATGATGATCATCAGAGAAATAACATCAGACTCTGAACATCCAGCTTTCTACAGCCGTCTGCTGGATGTTCACCATCATTTATTTATCTTTGTGTTTGTTCATCTGACTCACATTCATGCTGAAGACGCTCTGCTACATGTGGATCAGCAGGATTCAGTTTCTTTTTTCTGCACTTAAAGAAACCAACAACAGCACCAAAAGCGGCAACAAGGAGCAGAAAAACGATCAGTCCAACAGATCCATTATCCTTCTCTTTGTCTTCCTTTCCTTCATCTTTGTTGTCTCCATCCTTCTCTTGTCCTCCTGTGTGACCTGCAGGTGAGAAACAGGTGTGAGGTGTCAGCTGTCAGGTAGGTGATGAGTGAAGAACAGAACAGAATCTGTTTCCTCTTCAAACTGCTGTCAGACATTATCTACTGCACTCTGGTCACATCACTCAGACCAGCTGCTTTCTACAAAGTCTCATCAACAACATCTTTAGAAACAAACATCAACAACCAGGAAGCAGCTTCACCTCTGATCACACACACACTCAACTCTACTCACTCACCTGGAGGATCAACATGAAGGTGGATGATGCCGATGAGCTCCCATGAGCCTGTTTCATTCATGAAGACATGACACTCGTATGTTCCAGCATCATTAATCGTCACATCCTTCAGAATCAAAGACACGTGTCCATCCTTCATCTGTCTGTCCTGCAGATCCACCCGGTTCTTAAAAGATGGATGCTGGTTTTCTGGATCAATTTGACCATCCTGGTACAAAAGCACATATTCATCTCCCAGGTCAGCTCTGCTCCAGTTTACAACTGTGAAGTTGTTGTTTGGAGCTCGACATGTCAGAGTGACGTCCCGTCCAGACTCAGCTGTGATGTTTTTCTGGTCTGAAGGGAGAAGCAACACATAGCAGAGAGGTTAAAGGTCAAAGTACAACTGTTCACTTGTACAGCAGCCAGTCAGAGAGCATTGAGCCGGACAGCGCTTTACCACTTAAGATACACCATTTTGAAGTCTCTAAAAATGTATATCTTCAGCTTTAAACACACTCACAGTGATGTTCGATCAGCGTGATCAAACACAACCACAGCAGGTTAGATTATTAGTTACTAATTTCACTGTTTAAAGCTTCATACAGATTGGACAGCGAGTCCAGGCAGATGTGATCACATTGTAAGTGAAATAAATACAGAAGTCGTCACTTCTGCATTTAATCATTAGTTGTTATTAATCTCTGGCTCTATTTCACAGCTTGTCTTTGTCCTGTCTTTCTCCTTCTTAAAGGTCAAGATGATGTTTTATCTGGTGTGGTTTTTCTGACAGAAACCTGATTCCATATAAATGACTTTAGCATTATCACACCAATTGACAACCCGAATAATATGAAAATGATTTCTCCATCCATCCAGTTTGACTTATTCTTTTCAGGGACAGCTTTCTTAGGGCGAGAGGCAGGGAACACCCTGGACTGGTCACCATCTGTCGTAGGAATGACACACAGACCACTCACACTTACATTCACACCTATGGTGTAACCTATCCCCACTAAGTCTAAGGAGCTTGGAGTTCTTTAAGTTGCTTGAAGACGTTTCACCCCTCAAGCTTCTGGAGAAGCATCTTAGACTACAATGAGATGGATGACTGAGAACCTTCACAGATTATACCCACTAACTACATGTCTTTGGACTGTTAGAGGAAGCTGGAGTACCAGGGGAGAACCCACACAAACTTTAAACAGAAAGAGACGGCCTGATGGTGGAATTGAACTCAAGGCCTTCTTGCTGTTAAACAACAGTGCTAACCACCGTGTCACCATGCCCCTCTAAAAATAATTCTTAAAGAAATCATTAACATGTAACCCATTCTATTATTATTATTATTATTATTATTCTATTCATTCCTCTTTATCTCAAAGATGGATGAAGTTTCTCAAAGTTTCATCCTGACACTACAACACATCACACTGACACACACATTACACTTCTTTGTGTCTGTGCTGCAAACTGCACCAACACACACAGACTCCACCCAGCTTTGTGTCGATCGCAACACTGAATGAATCAGAAACTAATTCTTAGAGAAATATTATCCTAAATATTATCAGCATGTAAACCAGACTGAGACTCTTTATCTCAGAAATAAACTCAGTTTAGTTTCTAACAGTTAAATCTCACCTGCAGAGACGAACAGGACAAACATCAGCGTGGAGCAGAGTGAAGCAGTTACAGCAGACATGTCCGTGTTCTCTGTTTCTGCTGATCTGACTCTTAGTTTGTTCTAAATGTCTGAGTCTGTTGGTGTTTTCACTCAATAACTGAACCTGAGTTCAAACCTGAACACATCAGATTAAATTTAAGGTTTAAATAAAACTAAAGCTGCGGTTCAAACTCTTCCGTGTCTCGTGAAGACGTCGCGTTAGAGTGACGTTTGGTAGGTTGGACTGAGGATGAGCACAAATAAGTGCGTCACAACAAACGAGGCGAAGACGAAAAGTTTTAGTGTTCAGTTGTTGAACGATCTCCACAGAACAAATCAGAACCTCTCGTGTGTCGTCATGTATGAACAGTTTGTGTTTCAGTCGCTGAAGCAGAAGCACGTTTTGTTTCTGACGACAGTTTGATTCTTGTTTCATCGTCACAAACAGAAATACTGAATCAATATGAAAATAAGTCTCAGGGAAATATTTTTACTATACAGCCAAAATTTCCTGTTAAATCTCACCTGCAGAGACGAACAGGACAAACATCAGCGTGGAGCAGAGTGACGCAGTTACAGCAGACATGTCCGTGTTCTCTGTTTCTGCTGATCTGACTCTTAGTTTGTTCTAAATGTCTGAGTCTGTTGGTGTTTTCACTCAATAACTGAACCTGAGTCTAAACCTGAACACATCAGATTAAATTTGAGTTTTAAATAAAGATACAAAATTTTGTCTTTAGGTTGTTTACTCAATCGCAAAATATCCGACTTGTCTCTTAAGGAAGTTGAGCCAAGTGATGTTGAGACCTCTTACATTCGACTGTAGGACAATCATAAAGTGCGTTATAACTAAAGCGGTGAAATCTAAAGCAGGTTTGAGTGTTTAACAGGCTCAGTTCTTGAATGATGTCCACAGAACAACTCAAACATAACCCATCTCACCATCAACCATCAGCTACATACTACAGACCATCATTAACAATCTTTTCCACTGAAGCTCAGACTTCAGTCAACCTGTCAGATTACCTAAAAGACTGAAAGATGTCATTTTAAACACTTACTGTTTTTCTGAAGGATCTCTGAAACCCTCAAACACTCTTCTGATTATCAGGATGGAAAAAAAATCCACTGACAGATAAAAAACAGTGTCAGGTCAGCAGAAACTTACTGAAGTTTCATTTCAGATGAACAAAATGTTTTACAAAAGTAAATTGCTCAAAAATTAAAAGTCAGAAGATAAAATATAACAAGTACAGAAAATGTAGGCAAACAGACCTCTGTAGCAAACAAATACAGACCAAACCAGCCATCATCCTTTCACAGACAAACAAATCCCAAATAAGATTGTTTGTTTCACAGACGTATTTGGTTTTGAACAAACCAAATACTATGCAAACACTATGGGTGTGTTTTTGAGTTAGAGAGCCTGCCAGCACACAGGAGTAGGGGATCAAATCTCATTACTTTCCAGCCTTTTTTGTCCCTTGTAACCTCATAAATGCAGAGGACAGACATAAGACATAAGATTCCTAGGGCTGAAAAACACATTTAAGTTCTGTGTCAGAAAACTGCATCCAGTTGGTGTAAATTATCAGATTCAGAATATCTTATTGTCATTTTGACAAGTACAATGAAATTACCTGCAGTCCCTGCAGCATCAAGAGAAAAGTTTAAATATAATCACAAAAGAATAATGTTTTAAAAAGCGGTAGAACAGAGTCCTTCAGTAATGACTGTTTTACTCCAAAAAATATCTGAGCTGAAAATTTTAAGTAATGATGTCAGAAATTCAACACATTTAACTTTCCATCTTATTATTTAGATTCTGCTGGATGATAATCAGCAAATAATCGTTCATCTGAAACTGAACCAGGGTCTGATAAACTAGGTTGGTCCTCTGTCTAAAAATAAACGATCATGTAACTGCTGTAGCTTACTCACTGCATTTCTAGCTTCTACCTGTTAGCTTGTGTGATGACAGCTTTGTGCACCTGGCTGTTGAGTTCTGTGTGTGAGGAATTTAATTGTTCAAGTGGATTTTAAATACCTGCATCTGCGAAGGTGGGAAAAATTCTGCAGATGATTTGTCTCCAAGAAAAGTTTCAGTCCTTAAATGATGATTCTCTGGCAGTTAGTCAAAGTGAAGAAAGAAGAAGAAAGTTGCTGTCCTGTTGTAACCACGTCAACTTAGTCTCCTTTTCCTGTACAGTTTTCCTTCAATTGTCTATCACGGTGGATAGGTGACCTGATAAGGACTCAGAAAAAGAGAAGAGCACTGTGCTGCGAACCTGACCGACTTCAAAAAGGTTTCATTAAAATGTAGGATGTCTGCAGTGGAAAACAAAATGCACACAGTGTGTTGGTTTCCTGATGTTTCTATGCAAATGATATTTATATGAGCAAAGCCTGAAAAAATATCTCTTCATCACAAAGCTAGAAAAAATTTAGGGCCAGAGTTACTGACAGTGCAAAGCATTAACATTAAAAAGCCACTGGATTTATCAAAGAAGCTCAGAGTCACATTGTGTATGAAAGCCATGGACAGGAGTGTTTTTGCATTCGGCTTTATTGCATATGTATTTGTAAGAGTTTCACTTTGAGCAGGGTATTTAAACGAGTCACACAAAATGTCTGGTCAGCTGTTCCACACACATTTAAGGTGGATTAAATGTGTAAAAATGCTGTTATCCTTTGGAGAAATCCTGAGCTCCACTTTAGTCTCAGTCCTCAGGACCTCATACAGTGCCCAGTGATTTCTGTCAAGAGAACTAACCCTGATATCATGAACATATTGATTCTCCTTCAGCCTCCTCTCATTGATGTGAATTGCTACACTATATTTATAGAGAAACACATTTGAAACTTGAGCTGACACTGGATTATTTTGGAAAGGCCTAAATCAGTGCCAGTAATTACTCAACTAAACCTTCTATTTAAATTCTAATTATTTTTAATTACAGTGAATTGTTAGTAGATCACTGTGCACAACAATTTGTTCTGCTTAGACACTGCCCAATAGCCTACAAAATGATATGAAATTGTTCAGGCGAGTGGAGCTTGATCAGGTATTGTGGAGGCTGGGTGATGTGAGCAACCAAAGAAAGATGTGTGTTATAGACCATAAGATATGTTTATGATATTATAATATGCAAAGAAGTAGCTCTATTAGGGTGCAGTCATCTCGCTCGGGAGCATGATGGTTTTACTTAATGTAATGGTTATCTTTGTTTCTTCTTGGAGTTCTCTATTTCTCTTATATCTAAAATAAGAGTCTGGATGGACAAGAGGCTGTTTTACGCATCGGTTTGTGCAACAACGACGGTAAAACCATTGTGTCGCTCCGCCATTCGCTTGTTTTATTTCTCACAAACCTTTCACAACAAAAGCACCATATCCTTTTCAGGGTTTTCAAAATAAAACATTTAGTAACTATTTTCAAGCAATAAACATAACTTGTCGATAGGCTTCTCCAAAACGCTAGTTTTGGTTTTGACAAACACACGTCTGACAAGTCCATGTGAGTCTGGAACTGTTCTCTCAACCTTTCCCATTAACCAGGAACTTTTGGTGCACTGTCATCAACTATGAGAACAACAAGATTTCTCCTAGTCACTAACCACTTCTGTCTTTCTTGTAGAAGTGGCAAATACTCTTTAGTCCAACGCTTCCAAAAAATGTCTGACAGGTACTGCACCTGTCTCCACCTTTGTTTTGCATACAAGTCCTCTCTTTGAAACAATCTAGGTGGCAGTACTGGCTGCCCTTTAAGAAGAAGTAGATGATTGGGTGTAAGTGTGTCTAAATCATTGGGCTCATTAGACGCTCTTGTTATTGGTCTGGTTAAGAATTCTCATAACTGAGCAAATTTGCCTCTCCCAGATTCCTCCAAAATGTGACCCTCCTGGGGGGGTTAAATATCCAGGTGATGCCCTTTTGCATGAGCATTTCTGAGATTTTTGAATGATTCCTTCCCTTGATTGCTTCATGCATTTCCTTTTCTGCACCCACAAGGTTTGTGCCATTGTCTGATCTCATGACAGACACCTGACCTCGTTTTGCAATAAACCTCCTGAATGCATTTATGCAAGAATCAGTCTCAAGTAAGTGGGCAACTTCTGTGTGTATTGCTCTAACAGCAAGACATGTAAACAATACACCATATTGCTTAACTCTGCTGCACCCATGCTTGACCTCAAAAGGTCCAAAATAGTCTATGCCCACATTTGTGAATGGAGGTTTGTCAGGCATCAGGCGATCTTGTGGAAAGTTTGCCATTCTTTGTTCACCAGGTTTTGCAGATGTCCTTCTACATGTTACACACTTTGACAGGATCTTTCTTATTGCTGAATCTGCCTGTGGATTCCAGAATCTGAGTGATCCTTGTTCATCATCCATGGATAACACTGCGGCAACTACTGCTAAGCAGGCAAAACCTGATTTTACTTCAGCAGCACAGAAAGCGTCTGAAGGTGAGCTTAAAAAATGACTGCAGGCTACATTGTGGAAGAGATGCTACCGCTGTGTACTGTAGAGTCTACGTCTTTAAAAAAAATATTTATTATTTAAAGAGTTTAATTTCTATTGTTTGCCCACTCAAGGTTTATAGGGATTTTAAGAAGTATTTAGTTAAATTACTTATTTAGTAATTAAGTTACTTTTCTGACACAGTAATTAGATAAGTATTTTAAATACAATATTGACTAAGTAATTAGTCATTAGTAATTAATTACTTTTTTCAAGTAACTTAAAAAAGTTACTTTATCAATGATAGAAACTTAAACCTGGTTCCTGAACCAGCTGAAGCAGATCTGATCTGGAATCAGAGCAAACAAACCACTGAGCAGCTGAATGTAGAACAAGCTTTGACACCTGTGTTCCCTTTATGCTAGAATCATGAAACCAAAAAGTTACACATGATTGAATGAATCATTTAATTACAAAACAAATGTATCATTGAAGTGAAGTATGGAGGAGGAGCTCAGGTTCTTAACTCCGCTTTCCAGATAATGTGGTTGAGTTATTTCAGTGTGAACAAGGATGTGGTTTAAACAGAGAACAGAGTTCATCCTCTTTAGCTGAAAACATAGAAATAGAAACTTAAATGATAGAATGAGGCAAAGATGTGACCCACTTTTCTCACCGGTACTGCCCCACTGTGGCTGTGTCGGTCTGCATCTGCTCACAGTGGCTCCACACAAGCCCCAAAGGCATGGGAGGGCATTTGTCAAGGTGGACCATCAACTGGTCATATAGCATGATCCAACTCAGCAGTGGAGAGCTATCCACACCAGGAATACTTTTACTTATACGTTGTGCACTTTTTGTTTATATATCACCAATCCCACCTTCCAAGATTGGGTATCAAACCCTACACTCTGTATAAAACTACCAATACTACGTGAAGTACCCTCTGAAATCTACTATATGTGAATGCTGCACCACTGACAATCCACATTGGGACCATCACTGAAACCAGCTAGCTTATCTACACTTTGGCAGCATTGATCAGTGAGGAACTTGGCTACAAGATAAACAGATACAAGGAGCAATACCCTCCATGGAGAAGAAGGCTAGAGGCCAAAATCAAGGTAGCACAGATGGAGGTTAGCCAACTATTGGAGCTGCAGAAAGGTGTGATGAAGAAAGGGATGCCTAAGAAGTACAGCAAGCAGCCCATGCCTGAGGCCTTGTAAACCACTACTCACAACCTTGGCCAGTTACAAAGTGGTATACCAGAGAGACAGAAACCAGGAGAATAAACCAGCTGTACTCCATATCCAGGGTGCACTCTCAGGCAGGGGAACAATATGGGAATAGCCCCACCAAGCCTGGAGATGGAGCTATAGTGGAATATGGGAGGAGGATGCACCCCATAAATAGCAATGCTCAGTGGCTAGTGGAGCTAGAAGAGACCACAGCAAATTCCCTAAACAGGGACCAGTAACTATCACAGTGGCAGACCTGGAGAAAGGGCCTCAAGTATAAAGAGTTGGACATGGTTCACACCTATTGGCTGACTGCACTCCAAGAGTGTCTGGCAGTACAAATGAACCAGCTGTTAATTGGCTGGACATTCCTGACTCCCAAGGATCCCTAGAAGGGACCGGTCCCATCCAACTAACAACCAAAACCTGCCTCAACACAACATAGAAGGTCCTGTCAAGCATCATAGCCCTACATGGCCTCTACATGGAGGACATAAGGCTGCATGCCAAGAATTTATTCATGATCCAAACTAAAGCTCAGAGTCAGATTTTTCAGAAATTATGTTAAAATAGTGTTTACCTATAAAGTTTTAGTTTTCTGACAATGTAAGCTTATCTTTTTCTTGGTCTTCTGTGTTTGTGCAACAGCTTTCAGCAACAGGGTTTTAATTCAAGCTATTTTAAGAACAACAGACTCTGCAGTATTTTAAAGATTTAATTTTTTTTTAAAAAAGCCAACTGGTACCCCACAGCAGAAAAACCACAGACTCAGAGGAAGAGGGCGGGCTGTACTTGGTGTCAGTGAGAGAAATGAAAAAAAGCTCAAATGAGTGAAAAGGACGATGAAGGAAACATCTGTGCTGTGTCTGCTCTGTAAGTAGAATCTCTGTGTTTGTTTGAATTCTTGTACTTTGACTGTCTGCTCTCCTGATAACTGATGATGGAGGAGAAGACATGAAAAACAAATCAGGCTGAATTCAAGTTCAAAACACCACGAGGACCAACTGCAGGTCTGAACTGACTCTTTATCTTTGCTCAGGAGTCGAGGAAACACAGCAGGCAGTGAAAAGCTCATTATATCAACACAGCTGCACAGTGGACACATGACTGTACTGTGGTTATTTCTAAGTAGAAGATATTTTTCTGTAGGTCAGCTATGGAATGATATTTGTGTCCTAACAAATGTGTGAGCAAAAAAATTATGCGAGAAATTTGACTTAAAGGGCAATCAAATTTGTCACTCGTAGAACTCTGTTGCCGCACACAAAGAAGCCATTGTGCAACCGGGAGTGTCTGCTTTGCATGTGCTGCTAAAGTCTGAGGGAGTGTTTTTCAACTTGTTGTGTCATGACACATTTCATAGATTAAAAATATCCTGCAGCACAACACCAACCAAACATGTTCCTAAATAAAACACTGCAGCCTAACATATAATGGCAAATTAATTTCTCAGTTTGTTTATACTCACTCAGTGAAAAACCTGGGCCTGTATAGATGAACACAAAAATGATATTCTGGCTGGAATTAAAGAAAGGCATACACGAAGCTCTTCCTCAACAGCCTTTAATCTCTCTCTGTTTTTAATTTTTATAGCAGCCATGCTCGAAAAGCTTTGCTCACATAGATATGTTGTGGAAAATGGGAGCAATGTAAAAATAGCTCTGCTTGCCAGATGGAGAACTCCTTGGCAGCAGTCAACCAAAAACTGTCCAAATATATATCAGCAAAGCTCAGCTTTAAACCATGGCCTTGTTTCAGTTCAGTTAGTTCCTCCTCCTTCTACAAAGTCATATCCTTTCCAGTAACTGCTGCTAAGCTATATGGTTCCCTTACCCAGTCAAGGCATTCAGTGGAGACTGAGGGGAAATAAACGGACAACTTCTCCTCAAGCATTTTCAAATGTTTACCTATTATTTAACACAGTGTGTCAGTGTTGATATCTCCTTGCCATTTCTGAGTGAGTGGGAAGACGCCAAGGTTGGAATTTTCCAGATGTTTACCTGACACTCGGACGGGCGGCTGCCTCGGGTCTCTCCTCCTCCTGCCCCCCCTTTCCCTCGTCCACCTGCTGGCCTCAGTGGAAGCTCCGCCATGGCCATCACCAAATATCTGAGTTATTTTTACACATCGGCCAGCATCTGGCCAATCCACAGTCTTTCATTGTTTATACCGTTACAAAAAAATTAAAAACCATCGGCCCATAAAACTAAAAATCACCATTGGCCCACAGTGCAAATGCCCGGTATGCCCGATGGCCAGTCCAGCTATGATTGGAGCACAGCTGAGCCACTGTGTGAAAGCTGAGCAACGAAATGAAAATAAGTGAGGAGCAGGCTCTCGCTCAATGGAAGTCGACTCTTCTGATTCACTACCAAGCACTCTCTAAGCATGGCTCTTAGAGCTGATTCTTTTGCGCATGACACATTATGAAACGTTACGTTGTTTGTCATGGATACTGTTAACTCCAAATCTCCCGAACACTATGTTGATCTGAGACAGCATGACCAAGACAGCGAGACCAAGACAAGACCGAGGGATCCAAGACCAAGACAAGACCAAGACCACATAAAAGTGGTCTCAAGATTGGTCTCGAGACATCCAACTCTACTTTTCAGAGGTCTTGTCTTGAAAAAGCTAGACCTGCTGGCAAATTCTTGGCAACAAGTGCCTTGCGGTGAAGAAAACAGTGCATAACAATAACATCTGGTTGTATACGCATTCACTCTGCTAACGAAACCTTTGGTAACGACCATGGCTGCTGCTCCATCATTGCAGAAATCAGTGCAGTTTTCCCGCATATGTCCTCTTTGTTCAACATATATGGATGTAACCCAAATATTTTCCTCTCCTGTTGTTTTTCTGATGGAGTCTCCTTCCACAAAACGCCAGTTTGGGACCAGTTTGTCAGGCGAACTAAAATTCAGGTAAGAAGTTATGACTGCAGTTTATCCGGGTCAGATATAAACCAAGTTTAGTTGGAGTTTATTTTCGTTTTGCTGACCTTTTCGTACTGCGTGCTAGCTAGCATGACGGGGTTTCTATACAGCTGGGTGGGTGCTATATTACTGATGTTGAACTTTATTTTGTTCATATGGTTAATTATTAGAGTTGCCAACCGTCCCCTAAAAATGGAATTGTCTCGTATTCAGAGAAAATATTTCGTTTTCGTTTCGTATTGAGGTGAAAAGGAACGCAGTTTGTCCCGGACTTCAGCTAGAATGAAAAAGACAAAGCTGCAGTGTCTTTGCTGCACAGCTGCCTCTTCTCTCATTCTGTTCTGTTCTCCTGTTTCTACTTCAATCATGAAACTGATCAATGATCAGCTGATTGGCTTTTCTGTCTTGTTTGTTTATCGCCCACTTCGTGTCAGAAAGAGGAAACCAGAGGATTTCGCGCTAAACAACAGCAGCACGTTTGATCAGCTGTTGGTAGAATTTATTTAATATTATTTTTTTAGTATCAGCTGATGTTTGCTGGAGCCACAGCTGTAAAAGCTGCTGGTCATGGTATCGGTTTGGTTATCTGGTGAGAGGGAAACATGAAGATGAAACCAGGAGATGTCCTGAATCATCAGAGCTGAACAGGTGACATGGATGAGTTGAAGGGAAGTTATGAACTGTTTCTGAGAGACAAATAACACCACCGTTGTCACAACAGTGTTTGTTTTCATTCAAAGGCTTTCTGATTTTTCCTATAATGGCAGGCCGGTCTCTAGTCAAAATGCCCGGGCCGATTTTTTGTCCCAGTCCAGCCCTGTATGCAGCTCATCTGCAGTCTGGTGTTACCTACATCTTCCTATTCAGAAGGCAGAATTTCCGAGTTCTGAGTACAATCAAAGCACCACGACTGCAGTTTTTGTGTTGGATGTAAAAAGCACACATGACGCTGTGACGTATGCTAGAATCATGGCGGCGGTCAACGACGGTCCAGGCGTGGGATTTCTCTCATGGAAATATGCACATTATCTTTTCCTTTCTATTGGTAGGTGGCACAGTGCACTTGTAGCAAGTAAGGAAGCTAGAAGACTGGCACACTTGCTGGGTATCCAGTTACAGAAGCAACACATTAAGAAGAGAAGTCTGAGTAAAACCAAAGTTACTTTCCCTAGTAACTAGTTACTTTGAAAGTAACGAGTAACTTGAAGTAACTGAGTTACTTTTGATGGAAGTAACTAGTAATGTAACTAAGTTACTAATTTAAAGTAACTTACCCAACACTGCTGATCAATGATAAATAGTCTTGATTAGTAATCTTTGATCAGTGGTTTTTAAACAATGGTCATTAGAATTTGCATATTAAGTAACTGACTTCACAGCCCATTGCTCCTTCAGGCTATGTCCACACTAGCCCGGATAGATTTGAAAACGGCGTTTTCATTTGAAAACGCTCCACGTCCACACTAGCGTTTTCAGTCGTTATCCCAGAGTTGTGCGTCCACATTGAAACGGCCAAAAACTCTTATGTTTCAGTACTGCACATGCGTGAAACGCAAGACAATTCGACCTGCCTCATTTCTGTCTGCCGCTTATTTACTTTCCTGCTCTTTGAAACATCTCTTTGAAAATCACCAAGTTTTTTAAATGGACTAACAATAAGGTGGAGTTGTTGCTGCGAGTAACACAAAAGTACAAAGTTGCAAAAGCAATTGAGAATTAAAGAATTTGAACAAAAATTGTCTGGAGCATTACAAACTGATATTAATCCTTAATAGGGCAGTTAAAATTGAAATCAAACAAAACAACTGCTTTATCCGGTTGTTAAGTGATGACGTGACGAATCCTACTTCCGGGCCTAAAGTAGTCTGTGTTTAATATGGTTTTTGTGTTGTTTACATGTTTAATGTTTTGAATTTTCTTCTAATTAATCTCAAAAAGGTCCTAAAACAGTCAGTGATCACTGTTGATCCCTCGGCTTTTGTTACCGCTAATCATTTATTTAAGCTCAGTTTTTAAAACCTTAGGATGTAACTACAGCCCAGCCCATGCAGCAGTATATTAACCCTCATGCTCCCCTTCGGGGCAGCCCCAGACCCCGGGGGTCTCAGAGTACCCCACCCTCAGTAGAGACCGGTGAATGAAAATGTTAACCCTCATGCTTCCCTTCGGGGCAGCCCCAGACCCCGGGGGTCCCAGAGTACCCCAACCTCAGTAGAGACCGGTGAATGAAAATGTTAAAAAAAACCAGAATGATCATTTGGGGTCGAAGAGTGCCCCAGAGCGATTCTAATGGGTTCGTCAGGGGATCGGGAAAGAAAACGTAGCACTTGGGGACCACGCACAGAAGCTGCTGTGGCACCATGGGGGTCATTGATACCCCAGTACATGAAAATGAAGCATAATCACAATAATAATAATAATAATAATAATAATAATAATAATAATAATAATAATAATAATGAGAAGAAGAAGAAGAAGAAGAAGAATACAACACACAGATGCTTCTGAGTTTTATTTTATTTTATTTGAAATTACACTCACGATACAACTGAGGCAATCTGGAAGGCAA
The DNA here is from genome assembly GCF_036321145.2 of Pelmatolapia mariae. Lineage (NCBI taxonomy): Eukaryota > Metazoa > Chordata > Actinopteri > Cichliformes > Cichlidae > Pelmatolapia > Pelmatolapia mariae. The sequence continues at coordinate 2,138 of NW_027052195.1, read as the reverse complement.
AATAAAAGTCAACAACGGGGTTGAATCAGCCTTTCAAGACAAACGAATCTCAGTAGATATGTCAAGAACAGGTTTACATGAAAAAAAAAGAAGGTTTAGATTAAAAAAATATCAACAAACTGTCCGTGTTTCAGGCGCTCGGTGCTGTACAGCGCCTCTGGTGGCTGTGAATACATGATATAAATCTCACCGTAGGATGCGTGCATTGAAAGAATCAGCCTTTTGTTACAAACGAATCTCAGTAATCTCCTTTGTAACACTCTGTGACCAGCCGCAGCTGGCCGATTTTCACCACATCCTCTCCCACCAGTTTGTCGCCCTCTGCCTCTTTTCTGAGACAGCTGTCGGTGAGAGACTCGGGCGAAACGTCCTCTTTGAAAGCATACGCATCCCCCAGGATGGTGTTTCCGGACGCACTCTTTCTCGAGCCTGTTTTACTGACCAGAAGGAGTCTCAGTTCTTCACGGGTCGCAGAGCCTGCGGGGTTGGGGAAACGATGGTTACATTTGAATCATTCTAGAAAAAAACAAAACAAAACATGAAACACTATGTTACACTAGGCTATTCTTTTGTTATCTTTGTATCGATGTTGACAGCAAGCAGTTTGTCTACATAAAGCAAGTACCACAAGCAGCACACAACCCTGGGATTGCACTTTACCTTTGTATCGATGATGACAGCCAGCAGTTTGCCCACGTAACGCGAGTAGCACAAGCAGCACACGTCCCTGAATCCGGCCTTTGGTCGCCAACATTTTCAGTAAGCTAAGAAAAGGAGAAAGGAAAAAGAGGTGAAATTAAGGCACATTCAGGGAAAGTCTTTCAGATCAGATTACCAAGTTAAACCACACTGAAAATACGCGTTGAATAAACCATGACCCCAAACTGGTCGGTTGTCCCACGTGTTTCCCCGTAGCTACTCCGGGCGCGCACACAATGAGCCCTGGTTTCGCGACGCAGGCGTAGCAACAACCTCCTTCTCCTCCTCACTGCCTCCTGTGTGTGTGTGTGTGTGTGTGTGTGTGTGTGTAGGAGGTACTGGGTTCCTCAAAGACGGTGGTGTTCGCATAACCCGCCCTCCGCAGACCTAAGCGTACGCTACCGAGGCACTTGAGAACGATGTAGAGGGAGCAAGGATGAGGAGGAGGCAAGGAGTGTCTGAAGTCCAAACGGAGGGCGGTGTTCGTGTAGTAGGCAGGCCACAGAGCTGCTCTTTCACTAGCGAGGCACTTGAGAACAATGAGAGGGAGCAAGGAGGAGGAGGAGACACGGAGAGCCCGAGGTCCAACTGGAGGGCGGTGTTCACGTAATAGGCAGGCAAAACAGCTTCGCTTTCACTAGCGAGGCACTTGAGAACGATGTAGAGGGAGCAAGGAGGACGAGGAGCAACGGAGAGCCCGAGGTCCAACTGGAGGGCAGTGTTCGCGTAATAGGAAGGCCAAACAGCTTCTCTTTCACTAGCGAGGCGCATGAGAACGAAGGAGAAGGAGCAAGGAGGACGAGGAGCAACGGAGATCCCGAGGTCCTCACCGAAGGGGGTGTTCGCGAAACCGGCCCTCCGCAGACATAAGCGTACGCTAGCGAGGAGCATAAACGGAGGGCGGTGTTCGCGTAATGGGCAGGCCAAACAGCTGCGCTTTTACTAGCGAGGCACTTGAGAATGATGGAGAGGGAGCGAGGAGGACGAGGAGGCATGGAGAGCCCGAGGTCCAACTGGAGGGCAGTGTTCGCGTAATAGGCAGGCCAAACAGCTTCTCTTTCACTAGCGAGGGGCATGAGAACAAAGGAGAGGGAGCAGGGAGGACGAGGAGCAAAGGAGATCCAGAGTTCCTCACCGAAGGCGGTGTTCGAGAAACCGGCCCTCCGCAGACATAAGCGTACGCTAGCGAGGAGCATAAACGGAGGGCGGTGTTCGCGTAATAGGAAGGCCAAACAGCTTCTCTTTTACTAGCGAGGCACTTGAGAACGATGTAGAGGGAGCGAGGAGGACGAGGAGCAACGGAGAGCCCGAGATCCAACTGGAGGGCGGTGTTCGCGTAATAGGAAGGCCAAACAGCTTCTCTTTCACTAGCGAAGTGCATGAGAACGAAGGAGAAGGAGCAAGGAGGACGAGGAACAACGGAGAGCCCGAGGTCCAAC